>NC_134352.1:50939808-50979808 GCF_964195595.1 Calonectris borealis | reverse complement strand
AGTCCTCGTCTCAGATAAAAAACAAGTAGCTTTGCAATTTGCAAGCTATCTCTCCAAATCTGAGCCTGGCCTTGTAAAGTTACATTACTTCAGTAATATAACAAACAAGTGCGGACTGTTAGTTACAAGACAAAAGAATGACATTTTTGCTGTAAAATACATATTGATAAACATGCATTACCCCAAACAGAAAGATTTTTCACTGTATGTTTCTGCAGCTAGGACAAAGGTGTGCAGCTTTTTGTGGCTACGGTTGTACATATTTCAATAAAGCAACAATAACAGCATTTAAAGACTTGCTTTCTCCTATTTGCTTTTAAAACATCCTTTAGTTATTTCAGTGTTTTCAAGCTGCACAGAAGGAACACATACGGCTTTGGCCACAAGAATTTCTAGAATACTTTAAATGTTTCTATTTCTCAGGTGCTGAGATAAAAGCATAATAAAAGCTCCAAAAGGCAACTATGATCAAAAATTAAAATATCAGTCACCGCCGCTGTTACATCTTCACACAAAAAAATACCAGCGAACTGAATGAGACCACCGGTCATACCTGTATCAGCAGAATGCTAAACTCCAGAGCACTTCATTGACAAGAAACGACTCCACATTTGAAGTACTTGTTGGTGAGGAGAGAAGTGGTTAAGGTTTTCTTTTAAAACAAAACCCAAACTTTACTGCTATAATTTTTTTCAAGTAACAAGTACTGTAGCAGAAGCATCCTCAAGAAACAAAGGGCATAGTGATGTAGCTTAATAGTGTTGTGGTGACCTTTGAGACACTGACTAGTCCGTCAAGCACCATCTGCGATATGTACAGCATAGTTAAGAGGATTATTAACTGGCCTAGAAACTGAAGAGCCATTTCAGTCTTAAAAAGAATATGAACTGAATTCACTGAACTTGTACAGCTTGAGCTTCTGAGTGCCGCCAGTTAAGAAAGCCTTCTACTTCACAGGATAGGATCCAAGGATTGAATATATGGCACCTCTTATCTTAAATTCATCCTGAGTTTTTGGAAAACTAAAATCAAAGAAGCACTGTACCACAAATCACCTTACTATCAGCAAGACCACCTCTGCCTCTGACAAAGATCACAGATACAGTAAAGTTCCTAGGAAACACAGGACTACTGCTTAATGGAACTGAAAGACGTGCATTAAAAAAGGCTTAGCTTTTGCTAAAAATATTAATTCTACTTGGTGTAGGATATGCAGCACCAGCATCCTGATTCAGCATCCTCAGATTTTAATCATGCAACTACTTAGCAACGACTAAAATATCAGCATGTTATCAATATTGTTCTCATACTAAATCCAAAACACAGCACTATACCAGCTACTAGGAAGAAAATTAACTCCATCCCAGCCAAAACCAGGAAAACATTGCTGGATAAGAAGTAGGAATGACAGCAAATGATGGGTCAGAAGAACCACTTGCTGATAAACTGGAAAGCTCCTTTCCTTACTGCCTACAGTAAAACAGCCCATTAAGAGTTGCTTTTTGATTAAAAACAAGTAAGTAATTTCAGCTATGGCAAAGTGACATGTTTTAACTTGACATTTTGTTAAGGATGAGTACCCTGCGAAGCTCATAAAAGAGTGAAGAGATTCTGTGGAACGTTAAGATTTACTATATATACTCAATGCCACTGTCACTCCTGTGCAAAACACGTCAACCCGGAAATATCTGACTCAACAGCCCTAAGGTTATTTAGAATAGAAAGTGAGATTTTTACATGTTTCACTTTGATGCCATGAGAGCAGCTGCATTAAGTTCTCTCAGTGGTTTTCAAAACCCAAATAAAATGCTTGCTCTGTGTTTTAAAAGTTACTGTGCAAATGTGTGCCACCCACCCAGTCCGTAATAGCTTACATTCACCATTTTCAGAAAAGATAAACACAGCAGAGAAGGAAATGATAATATAAAAACAGCCTGGCACGTGAAATGAGGAAAAGCATTGTAGACTATCTGGCAAGACAAAGCACACAAATGTTATTTTGTGAAAATTAATAGCATCTGGAATTGTACTCCCATCCTAGTACTCTCCCCCAACCTCATGCCCAAATTAAAGGTATTTTATCTAATTCCCAGTTGAGAGGTTGCTAAAAGTGGTAAGTCACAGCTGTGTTGACATTGAACTTCTTGAACACAGAATACCAACGTCACACTGACACACTTTGCAGATGCTTCGTTACAAGCAGCACCAGTCACTTGATTTGAAATACCTAACCTAGCTGTAAAACAAACTGTTAATCTCCAGCTTCTTCTCCAGTTAAAGTCTTCTTTACAGTTCTGGAAACACACCAACACCTTATTATGTTTATGCTAAACTTATCTGCATTTTGATTGGAATTTGACAGTGACCAGTGGTTCAACTCAACAGTACCTCAGACACTGCAGAGAACAGGCCCCACTCACTCATCATTTTAACTAGATGCTCTCTCTTTTTGTTCCCACAGAAATCTATAACACAGTGACCTTCAATTTAAAATACAACTAATTAACTACCCGTTCTGTTGAAAAATGTTGGTATAATGTTGATATCTGACTTGCCTGGAGAATTTCAATTATGAACAGACTTATTTTTCCTTGCAACACAATAGACAAAAAAGCACTGGACATCAAATTCTGCAGATAGCTAAATGATGCTTCTTTAGAGCAGATATCACTATTTGCTTTGATACACCTTGTTTCAGAAAACTGTATTCTCATAGCACTTTTCTTCAGTCAACAAAATTACAACAACCTATGTAGGTGAGTATGCTGTAATTGACTAGTACGGAAATTACAGCACTGCTGCAACATCTGCACAGAAACTTCACTTCTGACGACTGCAAGCATTTCATCCAGTTCCTGATACGCCGTTTAACGTTTGCTAGAGCTAGAAGCATTGGCTTCAACAACTTGCAAAAGCCAATGACCAAATTTTCTACTTTAATCATTACTGTAATAATTACAGCAGCCTCTGAGGTTTTTACCTTCACAAAGACAGATACTTTCTAGACTACAGCTGTTTAACACGACAATGCTGACTTCTGCCTCATGTTGTGAGTAGTTTCATGATAGTCAATGATTATCATACGTAAAACTTACTGCAAAGCTCTAGCAGCACTATGTTTCTTACAGAGCTGACCAGCAGCTGTATTTCACCCCAATTAGGAGGCAGGGGCCATGTTTATCCTAACTATATTACAATAAGCCGACTCAAAAGCCTACACTTCAATTCAGCTAGCATTTTAAAAATCCTCACTTTGTTTTTTTTAATATTTTAAACTATGGGGTTTTGTATGCTCTTGGGGCCACAGATGCCTACATTTCTAGATGCAATTTCCATATCTACATTATGGTAACAGAAGAAAAAATACTCTGAATTCCAATCTAGAGAATATAATGGATAAGAGCAATATAAAAAAAAATACCACCTAACGAACATATTTTATTTGGTACCATGGAACCAGTGACAGTTTTGCAGTTCTTTTCAGTGAGTCTCAGCGAGCATACATGGTTTAACAATGGATATTATTCATAATTCAAAATGAGAGTCCTTCTCAATCAATTACATACTTATAAAGAGAATCTATGTACACTAGATACCTGAAATGATTACAGATAATATCACAAAAATCCATTTAGAGTAGGTAAAGTAAAATACAAGTATTTTTAACGATGAAATTATTTAGAACTCGGATCATTTTAAGGACTGCAGAGTTACCTTCAAGAGAAATACTTTTCAAATTGACTACTATGATTTTCTATAGATATGTCCAGACTCTGTGTTACAGTGGTTCCATAGATACATTATTCATGTACTTGATTCATTAAAAAATTATTTACAAGGATGCTGGATTATTGTAATGTGGATTTTCTGCATGGAGGCTGGGGGGTGTTATGACTCTAATTCAAAGGAGGAAGAGAGAAAGGGTTACAGAATTCATAAAAAGCATGTAGACGAGATTCAGACTGGCACACAGTGTGTGATAAAAATCAAATATGGAACATAATGGGACATATGGAAACATATCTTTTGTGCAGGGAAGGATGAATCACAAGTTCACAGCTGGAATTTATGTGGATCCTTATTTAGTGGAGCATCTGTAGCCACTGTTTAGCTACATTCCCACATCAACAACAAAACGGTGCCACAGAAGAGAACACATGCATCAAGCTCCAGCTGGTATCTGCGCCCACCACTCCCTTCTTTTCCCTGAAGCCACATTTAGTCAGTTTTCTTTTTACAGTTTGTGGGTGTATAAACATGCATATGCAAGTCAGTGGATAGAATCAAAATGCCACACCTGACCACTGCTGAATTTTGGAAGGGATGGGGATGTGGTATAGAAGGGATTGGTTCAGAAAAAAAACCCAGTCATTTAAAATCAGTCCCATGTCTACAGCTTTACTTTACAAATTTTACATATTTACATACTTCATGCACTTTACATGTTAGAAAAGTTTTATTTCAGTTCGGTATCATAAAAAATAGACCTTTAAAAATGCAAATTGAAGAATCATAGAAAAGATTATCTATATAGGTCTATTTGGAGAAAACCAAATTTCAATTTTGTAATTATAAAATTGCATATGCATTGAATTGCTTTAACATTTTCACACCTGACTTTTAGCTTCACAACATTAGCAAAAAGCAAAATAAGAATGTGGAGAAAGCAAGTCTAAGCAACTTTCATGCAAAAGATACATAAATACCAACTACAGATGTTTAAAGTGGGGTTAGTTTTGTTTTGGGGATTTGTGATGTTGTTTTACTTTTTAAGATCATTGCTGTTTATGCTACGAGTTAAATGATTTCCTTCCACTGCCTTCTGAAAGATTTCGTTAATTAAGATATGGATTAATGAAACATACTTTTTTATGCAAGAATAAAATTGCATTTTAAAGTAAAAAAATGCCCAGCACTGAGTTATCAGAGGATTATTTTTTTCAAACAGCTAGCATATACCACAGAGTTTCTCTAAACTGTGTAATTAAAATTTTGAAGAACCTAGATTTTAAAGGTCATACTTCTACAAATATTGCATTATTTGAAACTAGAGTATGATGCTCTAATGCCTAATCCCTTCCCCAAATTTTACTTCTACAATTATTTCTTCACTTAATATGTATCTTAGACGTGCTCCACCACGGAACAAGGAAAACACAAATTACCTCTTCCTGAGGAAAGACTGTAGGAAAAGCTCTCAGACCAGTTCCGTGATTATAGATGATACTTGTATTGACTTTAGTAAGAACAGGAGTAGGCACTTAAAGTTTTCTAGTGTTGTAAAGTATTGTTCTTCCTTTTGAGATGCCTTGTTTTTGACCTGTAATATTGTACTGACAGGCTGACTACCTCAAACAAGCCTTCTCAATGGAAAAAACGGATAGAAATTCTTTTAAATAAATTGTCAGGTAAGTCTGATGATTGAGGATGTAGGAAATTCACTAATCATTTTTACTGTTGTTTGAACATTTTCCATGTTCTTGGTTGTGTTCTAAAACCCAGCTTTTACTTCTCTCCTTAGACAATCAGACTGAGAAGCCACTAATGAAACTATCCTCATTGACAAGGAAATACACCAGTATGTGTCTACTTCAATTCTTTCTCAATTTTTTGCGGAAAACAAAAAATGCCACTTTACCGTAAGTGCTATGCCAAAACTGGAGAAGTAGCATTTTCCTTGGAATGAAAATTCACTTATCATGAGAGAGATTCTACATTTGTCAAGTTCTCGTAAATAACTTATCTTTGATTTGCTAAATACTAATTTAATACTACAGCTCATGCAACCAATTTTATTTTTTAATTATTTAAGGGAAGACAGTGTCTTCAGAATGCTACATCAAATGGGAAAAAAATACATATTTCCAAGGGAATTAAAATGTTTCAGTTGTCTGTCTTATTTATCCCTGCAGAGAAAAATCAACATCTCGGTAGATTCCACAGCAATATTTCAGGACACGTTGCAAAATAGTGTAATAAAATCATATTTAGATTACTTTGCCTTTTGTGTTTAAAATTATTTTGTATTCTAGAAAAGAGGGAAGCAAAGTCAGAAGAAACTGGAAATTATACATGGCACAAGACAAACACAGTCAGCCATATACATTTCTTAATGTAAAACAGTGTTTACTATTCAGCTATCACTATTCTAGTAGAAATCCAACGTTTTTTTAAAAGTAGAACAATGATAAGGAAATAAGTAAAATCTATGATAATGAGATACCATGTCAGACAGACAGATGCCATACCTTATTTCTATATAGGACCAAAAACATGTATGGTGAGTTGAGGTTTTTTTCCTAGCAGAAATGAAGTGATTGACAGCCTCCAGGTTAAAATTTGTTTTCGTTAAAACAATCTGATCACTCTTTCTCCTTCCCTCTCTCTCTTCCCACCCCCGCCCCCGCAGCCCTGAACTGAACTTTAGCATTGCGTTAACAATGGACTGGTGGATAAGAGGATCTATTAAAATGAGTAACTCACTGCGTCAGGTACTTTTCTTGCAGTATGCTCCATCTGCATGAAGCCAATGTTTTGGTGTGCTGACTGCTGCTATAACCAGCTCTCTCCCAGATATCAATAAAGCTGTGCACACATTTTATTTTTTTATGCAAATTATAGCTTTGGAGAGGTCATGCCTCAACACCATTGAATTAATAAGCAGCCAATCTGTGATATAAAGAACATATTTATAATCATAAATCACTTCTCAGATTATTACATTGTTTGCAGAACATTATAAAAACCGTTAAGTATTGGGCATTTCTTTATGGCATTCTGCATAAAGATGCAGCAAAGCATATGAATAAATGTCTTTTTGGGGAAGCTTGTATAGAAAGCACTTTTCCTGCTATCTTTAAGGACACCAGCAGTTAAAGAGTGAGCTGTTTCATAAACCTGTTTGTACCCCGATGTTCAAGTTTCACTTGAGGGATATGGTAATATAGAAAACGGATTTTTGTTTAATGCTAAAAAAACCCACCCGACCCCAAGCCCTGAAAAAACTCTATAAATAAATCACATTATTTAATCTTGAACAAAAAATAGAATCCTTACAATTTGTAGCACAAATGACAAAGTTCTTATACAGCTGTTCTGTTTTTCCTGGTTTAGAAACAGTAAGCCAGAAGTTGTTTTTGCTTTTCATACCTGCTTTCCACAACCCCTTATTCCGTGCATTCTAATTTAAAAGAAAAACTAATATTAGATAAAGCAACACATAATTTGACAGCCTACCAGTTAAATTCTGACAGGGTCAATAAAATGAGAGCTTGCAGGAGTCCCAGATGAGGAACACTTTCATGAATGCCTCCATTGTGTAAACTCTCCGTATATCCTGCCTGCAAATGACAGTCATATGCCACCAGCTGCAGGAGGCATTCCAGCAATGTCAACTGCTGTGGGGCATTAAAGCAGGGTAGATGAGTTGGTACTTCTTTATATTTTTCTCTGGCTAGAGCGAGGGCTGTCACGCTTAACTCATTTAAGTGTTATTTTTCTAAAGACTATGGTGTTTATTTAGAAATGTAAGAAAATATATAATTAAAGCCTTGCTAATGGAGCTCCTCATTTTAATAGTAGTTTTATTATATAAAGCCAGCTGGAAGTAATTATTTTTTTCCTTGCATACTCTTCATTAGTTTGTACCTCCCTCCTCCCCAAGACATCTATTTCAGATGTTCTTATCAAATTTATGTTTTTTAAAAAGTAAACTGTCCAGGGAACAAACAGCCACTAAAAGTTACAATAGGAAGTGTGAAAACCCCAATGTCCACTACTGAGAAATACAGTCGCTACCACTTCTGAGGAGACTGTTTTCCTATGAACTCCATTTTTAGATTGCCATAAAATTTAAGTTTTAGAGAATTCCTGCAAGAAAAAAAAGACTTGGCACGTATTTAATTAAGAACTAAGTCTGAACACACTGATACAGGTTTGTGGTTTTAATAGTTTTTAAACAACTCACTGACGTCCACGCTGATTATTTTTTGTCTACTAAGTCTGTGCAGAAAAAAGTGTTCAAGCACTCTATGAGTTTAATTTTCCTATTTTTCTTGGTATTTATTTTGTCAAATAAACACAAAGCTCATATTTGAGATACAGGAATACAAATATACCGAGGGCTCCTTTTTAAATATTAGCAATGTCCTGGTTAAGAAATTGTACAAAGTAGAGATCAAACTGAGATGCTTTTCTGCACCTTCCATGTAATAAGCCAGGGCATCGCACATTTTTATCATGCTCTTGCATACTGGCACCCTGAAATACAAAACACTGAACTCTTTGCATGTCAGCACCTACATTCAGCCATCCATGGAAGGGATGCTTCTCCTCTCTGTCCCTCATTTCTTCCTGTAGTCCCTTATAATCAAGATTGTTTTAATAATTCAGTTACTACCAATAAGAGTTTTTCTTTTAATACATGTTCAGATCTATACACAGAGCAAGAAAAACTGTGGGGAAAGAAAAAATGAGGAAAGGCATAAATAAATAAAGGATATCAATAATGATCTATCATAAAATGAAATTTTGCCGTTGTACTTCCGCAGGAGCCGTAACATCTCACAAGACATCCCTCTGAAAGCAGCAATAAACCTGCAGTACAGTACACAAGGTCTTGTATTCTGTGCCGGCAAAGGGCAATGAATATGTTAAAAGGAAATCAATCTGCATAAAAAGATCTGACAATAATATCTTCAGATTTGTTTGTTTTTTTTTTTTTCCCCCCCCTTAATGAGAAAACAAAGAAGACAGAACACTTTGGGAAGCCAAATTTTTATGTAAATGAGAATAATTCCTTTCAAAATGCTACTTTATTGATTAAATTACCTTTTATCCTCCTGTGTTGCTACTTTTCCTATGGAAAAGTTGGCAATTCCAGTTAGCAAGGAGTCTCGTAAACATTTCTCCTCCAATTTAATTTCATGTTGAATTACACTGCCCAAATTTCATTTTGAGATTTCTGGTTCAAAAAATTCAAAACTTCAGAGGCAAACTGGAAGCAACCACAATTTTGCACTGGCTTCCAGGATAACCCATGAAAAACTGAACTTTCAGTAACTTATACGTAAAATCATACACAGGCCTACAATGCCTAAAAGCTCAGACCTGACCAGAGGCTTTAACAGAGAACCTGGTTTAATTTTTGGATTGTGATAAAACAGGAAGCCAGGTTTAGATTTCTTTAAGAAAGTGCAATGCCTAGCTTTTTTTTTTTTTAAATGATGTTCATCTCCTTATTGTCTAAATAATAGGAAAGATTAAAATACACAAGAGCAACTTTCTTTACCATTGTAGAATCTTGTCTTGCAAAATACCTGCACATTTAGCTTCATAAGAGTTACACGCACACAGAAGGCTTGTAGAATTGAGCTCCTAGTTACAGCTCATTCTGAAGGCTAATACGCTGCTATCTGTAATTCTGTACCTAAACTATATGCTGTCCTTGATGCATGACAGGGCCTCCAATGACATGAATGGAAAACACATGCTCGGATCACGGTGAGGATATGATCCTTTATATTCTATTTTCCTCTCACTAGTACACACCAAATGCTGAATTGTTCATCTGAAAAGAACTACAGTGTATGACATTTTCATTCAAACTGTTCAAAGCCAGAAGTATCGCATTTTTAAGTTACCAATCTTTAAGAAATACACTATGGAATGCATGGAGAAAATACACATGAAAAGAATCAGGTAATCTATCTCCCTTCCTGGAATTCTGGTTAAATAAAGTTTAAAAAGAACCATCACAAATAAACAAGTTGTGTTCATCAAGTGTGTCTCACTGTTCCCTGAGTTGTTAAAAATTACTGAGAAAAAGAAGAGCAATTAAAGCTCTTTTCAACATTAGTCACACTAGGTATCACAAAAAAACAGAGACACGTACCACACCACTCAAATTCTTCTATAAGGGGCATATTCCAAAATGCACAGGTAGGCAGACTGCAGCACTGATCTCTACTGACATATTTGTGTTGTGGTCCATTTCCAAATAAACATCATCTCGAATATCACAGTAAGTTTACCTGCCAGTGACAGTACATTTCGGTTTTAATGACAATCCCAGTATCAATTCTCTCACTTTCCATAAAGCTTCTTAAAGTACCACTTATTATTCACTTTATAAGAAAAGCTTGCAGACTTCTGTGTTGTGCACAGGAAGGAATAGCAGGATCGTAATCTTGTCATTTTCTCTTCTGAACTCCCGTGCTCTGTAAGTGGCAGATGACACTCTCTCTTTTCCTTTGCACAAGTGCACAGATACGCATCACCGGTAGAGGATGGGGATGCAATGGCTTCCCGAGAGGGTCAGAATAGCATCAATGGTACATTGTTGGCAAGTTCACACTGATCAAAGCAATTCCGAGATGCTCACCCCCTGCCCCCCGAAAGAGATGGCCTCTCTATGACAAAATGTTGTGTGACACAGCCATACAAGTGGCACTGTTTTCTTTGTCAGTGAAGGAAAATCATTTAGAAAACAGTTGTCAAGTATTTCAGTAAGGGAAAGGAGGCATTAGGGCATTACTATAATGAGTGGGGTGAGCAGTAACAAAGCAACAGATGCCTGTCCATAGGCTGATGTACAGTCTCTTATTTTGGACATTTGTCAGACAGACTGATGTTAAGCTATAGAATGCATTTTGCCTCACTGAAAAACTGTATATAAACACACAGACTTTCATTTAATAAAACTGCTTTTTAAGTTTACCCCTTTCTACAGGCGGGCTGGGCAAAAAATTAATCCCTTAATTACAGTTTATCTAGATGCTGAAATTTTGTCATTACGCTCTCTGAGTTATAGTAAAAAGCTGCATTAGTGATTCTCTTTCTGAACTAAAAGATTAAGAGACAGCAACAATGGAATTCTCCCTTCTCCCTCTTCTCTGTTTCAGCCTTCTCTTTCTTGAGCCAGTATGATTCATCACCTCCTGGGTATACCAGGAGCCCCAAGTTTGGAAATTCTTCTAAACTGCAAAGAACCATTAGTCTACAAGGCAAATCCTTTTACAAAAGCACAAGCACTATTGTTCGAGAAAAATAACTGAGCAAAGAAAGCTATACACAGCATATGTTTTGAGCATTTCTAGTAAAAAGTAAAAGCTCTTTAAAGCTTTTGTTTCTGATTGTACTTTATGACGGCAGTTCTGTATCAGTGAACAGAGTGTTCCTTTGCAATCAGCACAGTGTCACAACGACCTGGCAAATGCGAATGCTTTCACTATCACTACAGTCCTTGCAATCTTGCCTCAGCTGTGACCCATTCACTTTTGCCCCAACTTCACTAAGATGCCTTACTCAGCATCTAATTAGTTAGGGAAGATTTGCCTTGGCTCTTAACCCTGACATAAGAGCAGGAGACTCTGCTGCTGTTATATACCAAATCTGTTCTGTCACTACATTAATCAAATCCCCATAAAACTATACATGAATAAGAAACTACTAAAATACAAAGTAGAAAAATAAAAAATAGAAGAAACTATACATTTTAAAATGTTAAACACTAGTGCTTATTGCACAATATATTTGAGCATGTGCTTTAATATATGCTTCAATGCTTCATGCAGGTTTTACAGTTTTGTGCATACATATCTCAAAGTTAAGCAAAGATCTCACAGTGTTCTTAGCACATCATCAACTAAAATATACAATGGCAGAAATATGTTCAAACACTGTATGTGTATATGTGCAAGGTTAATATGTATAGAGAGGAATGGGGAACATTTTGCTGTGTTTTAGTTCTCCTGCAAATACTGAACACAGTAAGAGAAGCTATTGAGAGGGGTTTTTTATTCTTAATCACGTATTATGCACATAGCCATGTATCTACCACTGCATGTACTTGTATGTCTAGTGCTATATGTCATACAGAACATCCTGCGCTTTTGCCATGTACAATATTTTCTAATGCCTCTATTCTAAGGCACATCAGAAGCAGCACAAAATTCTTGATGCAAATATTTTGAATTTGCTAAAAGTACATGAACCATTACAGGTCTAAACCATGCTTTACCAAAATACCCAACAAAATTAAAGGAAGTGTCTGAAATGAGACAATGTAACCTGATAAAGCTTCTGAATTCATACTAGCAGATGAACTTATTCATGAACAATAACAACAAAAAACCACCTGGGGTCAGCTAATCTTTAAAATGGTGTGATAAAAAAAAAATATATTAAATAAAATTATTATGTTTGCTGACACTTACTGACAGAGGCAATTGTTAACTACCGTAAACTACAAAATGCATTTTACCAATGCTAATCTTCCTCCCAAAATGTTCATAATAAATCAATGTATGGAATTTAGCCTGTTGTCAAATTCAGTTTGAACTTTTTTGCATGTATACCTATATTAAAAGAATAGTTATACGTTACAGTAAAACACTTAATTACTTAATAAATGTTAAAATTGCATACAACCTCTATGACCAGCAATCCAGGAACATTTAAAAAGCTTTCACCTTCAATCCATTAGACATTACACAACGCTCCTATTTTTAAATACTGGTTCAATAAACAGTTTATGTGCCTATGTCTACATCAATGTTAGGAACTATCAGATTGAAGAATACAAGTACAGCTCAAAACAGGCAGTGCACGTTGTATACAGTTTAATATTTCTAGCAATATTAATGCATGCTCCACGTATTGTAAGTATTTATTTAGTTTTCCTTGGAATAAGCATGCATTTATGCAAGGAAAAGAAGCTGAATTTACTGTACCATATCTCTCGTGAACAGACACGTCTATATTAATATACATCATTGATTTAATTTTTAGTTTTCTTGGCTTCCCGCTCACCTATCTAGAAGTGATTTCTCTGGTGATAACTAACACATCATGCTAATGAGAGAATCTAATGTACAATACAGAAATGTCACTACTAATAATATTTGCATGAAGTTAAATAAAGCAACTGTAAGAGAATGTCAGACAGTTGTTCTTTAATAAGATACAGTTACACAATGAAATTATGTTGTTAATTTTGTTACATCATTGAGTGAATCCTAAATTACTATATAATGACGCACAGATCCATTTATAATTCTGATATACTGCTTTTTCACTCTCACATTGAAAAAAGCTTCTGGAAAGGCTATTACCTTTTTGTATGAAACGGATTAAACATAATTCTTTCTTAACAAAAAGGTACATGGATCTGGCATTTTGTGTCACTGTGGGTTACAGCCATTTCTCTTACGGTCTCATTTCTGAAATGACTTAAAAGTATTTTAAAACATTACAGCCCTTAAGGTAACTGGATGAAGAAAAATGACATTTCTTATTCTGACAAATGTACAAAACATTTATGAAAGCAGACAATCAAAAAAGCCTGCTTTTTTTAATCAATCAAATCCAGACCTTCCTTTCTGTTGTTAACAACTCCTTGCCAGAACTAGAATGGGCAGTGGGTGCCCTGGACTTAACTAGATGAGCATGGAAGAGAAGCCAAGGGTTTCTGCTCATTCTCGACCTGTCACTGATCAAAGTGACCCAAAGAAGCACTCCTTTTTAAAAGTTAAGATTTATGCCCTTTCAGGTTATCAGACATTCTTCCGTATACAGAATGGGATGACCCCTTTCAAGCGAATCACGCACTTTTACAAAAGGTGCACAGGAAAAACAATGCAGTCAAGTGGCCATGTCAAACTTCTCACAGGTAATTTAGGAGACTATTCCTCTTCTCCTCTCAACCCACCAAAATCTAAATTTGCTCTGGAATGTGAAGATGCCATTTTCTTGCACTCCTATTCTCTAAGAAAATAATCCAAAAATAAATACCATCATATTTGCTATTAATAGCCCAAACCTATGCAATCAATCCTAATTTTTCTAAGACACATACAGCTCCTTGTCATAACGAACTAGGTTTTCCTTTTATTCTGAGAAAAGTTATTCATTCCTATAGTATGCAAATAGCAGTGCAGTGTGAGTTGAGAGGTAAGAGGAGGGAGGGATCGCATGGTTTTGTTTTGTTCTAAATCATTCTTCTTCCCATGCTCCAATCTTTGTACTAAAAACCTGCTTGAGATTAAGTTACAACTCCAAGGAAAAGTGATGGGGCTCAGAGTTTGTTTGCTTCTAAAAAACATGTGGAAAGCCAGCATTATACTTAGAAATTTAAAAAAGAAATGTCTCTAGCATTACTATGTATAGCTGGAAAAGTTTCATTAAACAGCTCTTTCAAACCATGCCAAACTTTGCTTGCAAGTTATGTACATTTCATAACTTCATGTTATTTGTACTCATGAAAGTAATTTTTCTTAAAGCAAAGGAAAAAATTCAAAAATACTTACATTTCCAGAAGATAGATTCAAAATAATTAACAAGCAAATGGATGAAAATAGGTAACAGAAAACAACATTCAAAATTTTAGTGATTTAGAAAGAAACATTGGCACTTAGACACAAATTTGGAGCTGCACTTGCACAGAGTCTGTGCTTATAGTCTGCGCGAGCTAGCAAGTTTTAACAGCCTTAACAAATCAGAAATATAAGACAAAATATTATCCTAAAAGAGGAGAGAAATGCATTTAGCAAAATAACTTACCCTCCTCTTAAAAGCATGATGAAAGCATATTTGGACTGAATATGTTTAGCACATGATAAACAAACAAACAAAATATGACAAGGAGATTAACACAGTACGCGAACGCGTTAAGTACAGACTTTGAAGAAATAAATCTGTTCGACATTACCACCTTTGCAGTGCTACTGTGTGTATTCCAATGGAAGGATACACACTGATGCAGCATCTACCACACATTTAATCATTTAGTACATTAATTCTCTCCTTCTATACAGAATACAACATGACCACGCATGTTCAATAATGTACAAAATCCAGTTAATAATCAAGAATTAGCACATTTAAAATATTATTTAAAAAAGAAAATAGAAACCAAACAGCCTAGCTTACGTGCATAAATGTTTGGGTTGGTCTAATGAGCTAGTTGTTTCAAATTATTTTACCCCCTTACACATTGTGATGCTCTTTTATTTAGTTTTGTTTCCTTTCTTTGTCAGTGTTGAACATTTTCTAGTATTCCAGAGACCACAGAGGCTAAATCTGTTGAAAAAGGTCTAATACTAAACAGGCAATCTAATACTATCTATGTAGTTCAATCGTCATTTATCAATTGATCGTTATCTGGATCTAGTTATGTTAACCCTTTTGTGGCTGAAATGAAAAGAACCTTTTCTCCACCTCAAAAATTTAGTCTCACTTCTAACTAAAAGAATACAGTAGGTAATTTGAATAACTGCTTTCCATGCTATGGCTTAGTACCACTATAACCAAATATGTTATGTATCACAGACGTGCATACTGCTGATAAGGCTTGTAAGCAGTGCAGTAGCAGTTCACACTTCCTAGTGCCAAGCAGCGTTTTTGAAATGTGCATCTCTACCAGGAAATGAACTTTTTTACTTTCAAGAATGAGAAATTGAACAGAGTTGCTTATTTGCCTTATGTTGATTACATTCTATACCAGCGTACTGTATCAGCAGTAATCAGGGTCCCTCTACAGGATATATCAAAATATTCCTTATTCAAATGCCTTCATCCTGTCCTGAGCTATACTGCTTAAACTGTCGTCCATAGACAACCGCTATTGGTTATTAACTATCTGCTTTGGAGTTTTTCTTGGCTTTAAAGTTTTTTTTTAATTAAATTACCGTTTTATGGCCAGTATTCAGGCATGCTTTGTTACTGTAAACTATAAAAACCTAATCACTTTCCCTCTCTTTTCTTACAGTACAACGCCTCTCAGGTAAATGAGTTCCTTCATCTTATATGTCCAACGTTAAATAAAAGTCTAATATTAATACACAAATCATTTACTAACTCCTCTTTTGGCTAACACAGTATTTCAATTATTATCAGTCAGTGTCAGTCCATAATTGGAAACTGGTTTTCAGAGAGGCAAAACGTCCCCTGGTAGGGAGTCACCCTGTTAAAAACCTCCAGGTTGAACTTCCCTCCCCTGCTTGAGCCCCGTCCAAGCTGAAAGTTTCTCCCTCTCTTTTTTTTCTTTTTTTTTCCCTCTTTTTTTTTTTCCCCCCCTTTCCCTTCACCCAGAAGAGCCAAGCAATTGTGCAAGATTAGCTATAACACACAGGGCGCGTATCACCAAGTGCATGGTACAGAGACACTGGCTCCTGTGATTAATTATCAGTTATTACTGGCCTTGCAGTAACATTTTCGCTTTCCCGTCAGAACCGGCATACCAAGCTGCCTTAAACGCGGCCCCCGGTGAAGGAGCAGCTCTGGGGAGGACGCCAAGGCACAGCTCCGCAGAGAGGGGGGAGAGAGAGAGAGGGAGCGAGCGGGGAGAGGGAGCGGGAGAGGGACCTGAGGACTGAAACTGTCTCCTCTAACGACCCTCAGCTCCGTGCTGGCAGCAGCTCCAGCAGGACGGCTCGCCGCTCCTTCCCTCTGAATAAAACTGTGTTCTGCCACATGAAGTCAATTACGCCGTTCTGAGGGGCCCCCTAAATTTAGTATCAGTTTGATTTGGGGGCTTATGTGCTCAGGAAGAAAGAAAGGAGTTTTGCTGGGATAGCAGATACTTTTATTTATGGGACGGGGGGAGAGCGAGGGGAAAGAGAGTGGAACAAAACAAAAGCAAACAAAGAAAGAAAAACAGTCTTACTACGAGCAAAGCTCTATTTGGAAACTTTAAAACAAATGCTTTGCTTTTACTTAAAGCTTTAATATTTTTTCCTCTTTTAAAAAGGAGCCCTTAGGGAAGCAATGAAGTAACCATGCACATTCCAATGACATAGTTATGACAGTTCAGAGGCTAACTATGTAGTGATGAATGAAACAAAAATGAAACGTGGAAAGAAAGAGAAAAAGGAGGGAAAAAAAAGAGCACAAAAATGCCATGTTTTAAAATAAACGAAAGTAACGTACCTGTTGGGACATTCTGAATAAGAGGTTAGTGTCAGTGTTCTGCCATGTCCCCATGAAACCAGAGTCGGTCGCTGCCGTTCTTGTTCCGAACTGCATGGAGTTGTCAGTGCAGGAGTCTCTTAAAGTCAAGTCTCTTGCCCTCTTTCGCTCTCTGTGTCTCTGTGTGTGTCTGTCTCTCACATCCACTTCTGCCTCTTCTGACTGAAAAGTGAAGGTGGATTTTTTGAGCCTCTTGGCAGCCAGTAGCAGGAGTGTAGTGTAGTTAAGAAGCTAGCTGCACTGTGCCTTTCATTTGGGAAGGGGGGATTCAGGGGAGAGGGTCAGAGCTTCTTTCGCACCTTCAGCACAGATACCCCTATCATTTATGCATAGATTGTGACTCCCCAAGCTCGCCTTTGCTCAGTTTAACAGCTGCCTGTCAGGTGTGCATGCAGCACTAAGGAGACCCAACCATCAGCTTCAAACTCTCAGCCACTGGATGTCATTGGATAGCAGAGCAAAGAGTCAACTGCACTGCTCCACTGTCAGGCACCAAATGACATCCTGCACTAACCCTTCAGTCTACGGATACACAGATACACACACACGCACATTCTCTCTAAGTAGCACAATGATCAGAGTGAATTGGGAGAAAGAAAAGGCTGTGGCCCTTTCCCTGTCTTTCTCTGTTTTTCCTCAACAATGCTGTCAAGCACAGCGTGTAATATCTGACACTTGCCTACCACACAGGATTAGCAAACCTTAAAAAAAAAAAGAAAAAGGAAGAAGCAAGCAAGCAAGCAAGCAAGCAATTACTCTTAAATACAGTCAATATTCACTTAGAAGTAAAACATAAAAGTTGGCCTGGTTATTTTCTAAATATTAGTCAGACAAGAATTGTGGGATAGTCCGTTCCTATCCCAAATAAAACTCTTACCAAAGAGGGGAAAAAAGACATGATCCAACGCCTTTTGAAATAAAACCAGAAAGTCACATGCACATTTCATCTCTCACACCCCTTTCTTCCCTTGCCCACTGCTAAGTGTCTTAAGCAGCATCGCGAGCAAGAAAGGACGGAAAAATGAAAAAGCTAGCCCTTTCTTCCCCTCCCCCAAAAGATCAAAAGTAGTTTTTTGTTTTGTTTTGTTTTTTTAAGTAGCTGGTTGAAGCAGATACAATACACCTTTCAAATCGTAAAGAACAAAGAAATGAATCACAGCAGAGAAGAAGCCAGTCCCACACAGTTAAAAAGTAACGCAAAAGAAAAAGTATTTTTCCTTTAAGATCTTTTTTCTGTACTTAAGGTACAGTACTATATACCAGGATAAATAATACCACTACAATACTGTTTTTAATTACAGTGGCTTTTTTAAGTGACTCGTATTTGAAAAAATTCTCTTACCCACTTCATCCTTTACATACAGACAAGAAATCATAACTCTGCAAACAAACTTCAAAAATGTAAAACAAAATTCATGCAATCTCATAAAAAATCGGCCAGAGTATTAAAAAAAAAAAAAAGCTATCCTTTCCAACATAAGGAACATTCATCTTCTAATAAAATCTACAAATTTAGGAGGACAAATGTACCACTCACTCCTTTTTTCTTAACTCAGGAATAACAATAAACCTCACTCTCTGAAACAACAAAAGAAACAGAAGAGAGCTTCAGTGGCAGCTCTGTGTCATTAGTGTGCAATGAGAAAAGATGAGAAGATGTACACTATGTTGACACAAATGTGCCTTCCCCTCTAGACCCTACATCTCTTGAAAGCTTTTCTGTTAAACTTTCCTCCAGTTCAGCACCATTAAGTACAAAAAAAAGTCTCAAAAGCAGCAAATTCAATATCCAAGAAGAAACAAGCAAGAACTCGAAGAACTGTTGCCTTAAAATATATTAAGTCCACCTGTGGTCAATAAAAATATTCTTTACTGGGGAGGGGAGAATGACACTTAGGAGTCAATTGTGCCAACAGTGGCTGTACCTTTACAGCTAGCTATTAGCCCCTCCAACTCCCTCTAAAATTTGCCAGCCTCTTCATTTCTGAAGTGGCACTCAGTGCCTCAGTCAAGCTGCATGCTCAGCTCCTGACCTTCCCACTAATGGCTGTTATTTGTGGGAGGCTTAAGGACACTGTCAATAGCAAGCTTCCTCCTCTCTTCTCCTTTCTGCATCTCTTGCGTGCTCTCGCTCGCTGTCTTTATCTCCACCTCTTATCCCCCCCCCCGCGTTCCTTCTCCTGTCCTGCAGTCCTCTCCTCTCCCAGAGAATAAAAAAACACCCGAGCACACACATGCATGCACACACGCACGCGCATGCACACACACACACACACACACACACACACACGCAAAATCAACTGGCATGCAGCAGCAAGCACCTGCAGTAATAGACTCTTTTATTAAAACTGTTATTCTGCAAGACTTGAAATTCCCGGTGGACCGGGCCATGTCAAAGCCGATATAATTAACTAGAGGCTCAGCAACGGATCAATTACCAGACAAGCAAGTGATAGTGAAATCAATGAAAGATCATCAGCCACATTATCAGTGTTGCAACTCATTAGGGTAAAACTGAGAAATGTGCTCAAAGCGAGCCCAAGCAAGGTGGCATTACAAAACAAAGGGCTAATTTGGAGACCCTGCTGTGAACAATCTGTAACAGAATTAGCCTTTTTTTCCCCTAAACTGCAGAGCTCAGTAACTAAATGTGACAGACTGAGAGAAGCAGTTTATTAAGACACCAACTCCAAGTTTATTTAGTTCATAAACTCTCTCCTAGAAAATCAATACAGTCTGTACAGGGTTATTAGGCTGACTAGCTAATACATCCAAATCTGGTCTTCCCAAGCAGAAATCTTGGCCAGAATGCTACAACCTTACATGAAATCCCAGCGCATCCAGATCACTGTATCAAAGGAGGACTATAATTTAATTGTCAAATGCGTGACTTCTACATCACACCTTCAGAACATTTTACAGAAAGAAATATTTCCCCCTTACTAAGTAACATGACAGAAAAGAAACAAAACTTAAGTCTGCCAGTTCCAGTCCAGCTTGGGTCATCCTTAAATTTACGGCACCTAGGTAGCATCTTGTTTGGCACAATAAATGCCAGCATATAAAACCAAGATAACAAATACTTACTGAATTTCAAACAGGGATATGAAAAGTAGTAGTCACGAAGGATATAAAAGTAATCACTGCAGGAAAAATACACAGAAGTACACCTCCTACAGTAGCAGATTAAGCCTCCTCTAACCGTACAGCAATATGGGGGGAAAAATAAGAAATACAAAAGAAACAAAACTGACACGAAATTTAGCAAAAATTGTAATAATCAGAATCCAGGCTTAGAACCCAGTACTTCCCTTTGTAATCTACTGCCCTCTGCTTATTGCTATAATTCCTTTGGAGGCAGAAATATTCTTCAAATCATCTGTGGGAAGCATAGGAACTACTTGTTAGTATACAAGTTTGGCACAAACTGTGTAGAGCAGTATTTTTTCTCTCCCCTTTGGCTAATTCATATGAGAATCAGAAACAGTATAGACAAGGTAAGGGCTCTTACAGCATTTAAAACAAATCCTTTTAAAAGCATTAAAAAAAATCTCATTTTCAATAGATTTTTTAATCACGAATATGTTCTGCAAGTATTTTACTGCTATCCAATGGCATTTGTGCTGAAAGATAAAAGGATCTGTGAAATTATTTTACATTTTCAGCTCCTGGGAATACCCGGGTGCTGAATAGAAGAAGTGGTTACAGAATCCAGGTTCTAATGGAACTTAAAACACAGTGCAGTTGCAGTTAAAATTTAAGAATTTTAAGTGCTTTGTGAACCATATGTGAGGTTAAGAGTTTTTTCTTTCTTTGCATTTTAACTAATACTTATTACTTACTATCAAAGACAATTGCATTACATGTGTGGCTTTGTGAATCTCTTAAAAATATAACGTTGTTGATTTCATCTCTCCTTTTAAAACTACCGATACAGAAATGCACCGTATGGCAAGAAAGGATAGGAAAGGTGATTACAGAAAGCCCAGGTAATGCCAATAAGAAAATCTAGCCAGCAGAATGTGCTATATAATGTAAATGTATCTTGTTATTTCTGATTTCCATTTTCTGATGCTTTAAGTGTTAATTAGTTCAGTCAAAGGGTTAATGCAAATAGTTCAAAATGACTAAACATTGAAAAAATATTTTCTTCTTTTTGTTCCAATTATTCTGTATTATTAATTAAGCTGTTAAAACATGCAACAGTTACTATCTTTTTAATGTTCAATAATATGTAAACTCTTTAAAGAGATTTTTGTTCCACGTCTCTGCTTTAGATATTAATCAAGAAAATAATTACAGAGGAATTTACTAAAAAAAATCTACATGCATATAACTATGTACTGTACATGTACGTTCAACGAGGTCCAATTAGTTGGAAAGAATTTGCATTTCAGTTAGTATGAGCTAACAAGACTGTAGGGAGACAATGCAATTCTACTAGCAGGGCAAGAAAGAATGGTGTTCTTCTGTAAGCATTAATTCCCATAACTGATCATTTTAAAATGTTACTGATCTTTACAGTATTTGTTTTTCAAACATCTAGGAGTTCAGTATAAATGTTTATATTAACTGTACATGCAGCAGTGTCCCCGAGACTACTCCTGGGGAAAAAAAAGATAAAACAGTGAGCAAAGATTCGTTATTGCTGTTGATGTAGTATTTACGTTTCTATTTAATGATAACTATCAATCGATTATTCTAAAGCAGTGTTCCTTACGTTTGGTGTTCATTCTCAGGATTCATTGAAGGTACTGGGAAAAGATTCAGAAAATCTTTATGTCTTTTTATGCAAATGTTCCAATTTTCAATAGTAGTGATATATACACGACATACACAGTTGGTGATCTCATATCTGTATACGTAGTTTTCCTAAATCTCTGTGCCCTCGACTGACTTACTGGATAGTACCTGTAATTCCCAGCGTTCATTTTGCTGCAGATGTTAACAGTTTCTGTAATTTGTAATGACAGTAAACTGGCCTTTGCTCTTCCCTTATTCACTATTCATTTCTAGGCTTGGTTAAGTAGATAGCTGGGTTAAAGATCAGTGGTTTTTCATGTGACACATTCTGGTATTCATCTAATAGCTCATCAGGACAAAACTGTCCCTGTTCTTGCTAAAATACTGAAAATGGTCTTCCAATCGCATGACAATCAGGCCTTGCTTGTGCTGAAACAACCAAGCTTATATAATTGAGTTGTTTTAAAGACATTTTGTAACTGAGTATTCAATCCTGCCTCCAAAAAAGTACACATTTCACCAAGTAAGAGAGAATTCTTCTATTTATCATTTCAATAATGTGTGAACAGAGACTGTAATGATCATGCTTATACTTTATCCATGGATAACAAGAAAGTTATGAATTGTGTCCTAACAGGAATGTAATCTCATACTTGAAAATTATGCAAAGCCATCCTGATGGTCATATTCAGAGAGGTGGTGATTCTACTGTGGAAATGTCATTCTTTATCATCCCCTTCTCCCTAAGAATTATGTAAGGGACGCGCTCTGCAACATCTGTTAGGCTCTATGAAATGTTAACAGATGTCTAAAATGAAAAAAAGGGGGTGGGGAGGGATTAATAAAGGAAACCTCCTCTGAACAGATAATCCACCCAAATTTCCATATCCTAAAGAAAAAAAATTGGCAGCACTGTATTTTCTCTGAAACCTGTCATCCTTACTTTGTAAAACATTTTTGTGTGAGTTTTAATAGGTAACTTCTGACTTATAACCAATTATGTCATCATACAACAATGAGACTGAATACTTTTTAGCCCCCTGTGTTCCAAATGTCCCTGCTGAATCCTTCTTCTCTATCTTATCAACAGTATTGTGCATTTAGGAATCTGTTTTTCACTTCGATGTGCGTGCCTAATTCACACGGATTCTGGAAGTGTCCACATCTATATTTTACATCTCTCTGTTTTTTTTTTTAAAAGAAGAATTTTCAGGTCAAAAGTGCTCAGTCTCCAGATCTTCAGACAACTGAAGCATGGCAGAACTTTTCAATAACAGTAAAGTTTTCACTTATAATTTAAAATCGTATTTTCAAACCCTAGCCTACTCTAAGTTGGTCATTTATCCTTTTTTAGAGAGATACTTAATTTCTTTCCCATTACACATCAGGTGATGTGACAGGACCTTTACCTTCAAAGAAAACTTTTGGTTATGAGTCTGAAAGTGTACATTCCTGTTAGGAAAGGCTCAGTTCCTAGCAAGCTGTCACACTGCAACTGATCCTAATCACATCTTTGCTAAACTATGTATCAGCACCCCATACCACAAAACCCTTACAAACACTGCTGTGACACAACACTAACAAAAACTAAGGTGAAAACTGTGACCTATTGCCTGCAGATAAAAGCAGAGATCATCAGGATTTTGGTCACTCAGCCACTATGTTTTAATAAATTACAGAAACAAAAGAATAGTCAAATACACAAAAAGTAAGCACACAGACAAGACAATGACATCCATACATGCTGTCCTTCAGTATTTAACGTGATCACAGTGTGAATGTTGGCAGAGGTGCCCAGTTGCAGGTTTGGGGGATGAACATGAACGTGGAGGATATTATATAAATTAGAGGAAAGTTCTTGTCAGCTGTTGGTGATGAATAATATATACTTTTGTTTTCTTGTTTTGCTTTTGTTGTGGTTTTTTGTTTGTTATTTAAACAAGCCAATACTGGGAGTTCAGGTCACCTGAAATTCCTTTTTACAGGGGAAATTACATCTGTGTTTCTCAACCTACTTTGTAAGGGAGATATGTCAAATATACTAATTTGCCTGCTCAACAACAAAGGAGTGTACACAAATGAAGCAGAGAGAATCAAAGAATCATGATTACAGTGGATACACATATATAAATGACAAAATGCAGGTGAAATGGAGGATGCAGAAGGTTATAAAAACAGGTAACTTGATAAAAACCTTGTAAAAACGACAACCTGATGCCAAGTAGTAGCAGTTTGTTGATTGTGCCCATTAAATTTCCTAAGTAGTTACTTGCTGTTTAAAAGGTACTCTACACATCACCATGGCGTTTAACTAGTAATAACCACTACATGTATGTGGATAATACACTAAACTAAAAAAAGTTCATGCTTTTCTTAGAAGAATTCTACATGCCTAGCAAAAATGTGGTGCAAACCCCTTAATCTGCAGACAGGTAATCAGGGTAGCTCGTTCTGCAACAGCAGTGTTTCACATCCAGCCTTCATTTTGTATCTGTGTTTGTGTTAGTGTCTTTTTTTGACACAAAACTATCTATCTATTACTTAATTGTTTGTATCAAAGGGTAAAAGATAACCATGTTAAGGTATGAGAATCTGATTCAAAGCACGATAAATACAACAAGCTCCAAGAGACTCTGATTTAAACTGTGCATCTAACGAGATGCCTGTCTGGCCCACCACTGAAATAGTAGTGGGATTCAGACATTCTGTTTTGATTTACAAGGAATTAAAACGGACAGAGGGCACCTGACATGCCATATAATATAGGAAGATGCATAACACAAAAATAAATGTATTTCACTTTTAAAATAAAATATTTCAAAATCAATTATATCTGCTGAGACATATGTTCCGAATTCAACAGAAATAGTAACAACCTGTAAAAATAACAATGCAACAACGCAATTTGTGTAAGTCATCCAGAAAGAGAATTCAAACACTTTGATCTAAAAACTGCTACGTTTACACATGTTTACATCCACAGATTATCACTATACTATTACATAGGTGTACTACTAAATTACAGCATCTTTCAGCTATTGACTATCTGGGGTTAAGCAAGCTTTATATTTTTAATATACTACTAAACTCAGCAAGTTTTGCTGTTCTTTTCTAAAAAACATCCTAAAACTGTGAAAATTGTCTGCTGGACACTAGTTGAGTACACGACCTTTACAAAGCAATTCATCCTCTGGTAGTTAATTTCATTATTCTCATCCTTTTAGTAAACTATCTCCATAACAAGCAAGGTCTTTGGATCCCACAACAGCCTAAAGGGTTTAAGTGTAGGCTAAGCTTATGATCTAATTATTCAATAATATAATCTATTGTGCCACTTCCTAGTAACAATTATTTGGTGTCTAAAACATAAGTTTGTCATAATTAGATAACTAAAGTGACCTAAAAATCCTGGTGGTTTATAAAGGAGCTGAATTTTATATGGCTGAAAAGACACTTCATGCACAAATGCAAGACTGAATTAAGAGCAGCTATGTTTTTCTAATTACTGACTCATTCACAGTACACAGAATTGCCTGAACTGCCCAGTGTCCTACTAGCTCTCTGGACAATTAGGAAAAGCTGCATTAGCAAGAACTCAGCAGTCTCTGTCTCACTTCTCTCTGGAGGACCGGGGAAATGATGAGCTCCATCACCTGGCCAGCAGTAGCAGCAGCCACAAAGTCACCTCAGGGACTTGGACAAAGAGATTCATCTGCAGCCTTGGCAGCGACTAAAGTATGCCTTACTAACAGACAGTCACACGACCACACACTGGCACAAAGTCCTTTCATTAAGAGCTGTTGTCTAAGTGACCTGTCACAGAGTTTCATAAAGCAGCATTAATACTGTGGGCCAAAATGAGATTGATCTTTGCGCTTCGTGGTCTCCTGTTGACAACAGTGCATTATAAAACCAATACTAAATACTTTATAAACAGGTCTCCCTCCAGTGTATTAGAGGAACAGTGCATATTTCATGCCCTATAGTTAGGTAGCCACATATCCATCAGACAATTAAATAATTTATAAGATACTCAGAAGTGCAATAAGACTCAATAAACTTTTAAATACTTACAAGCTACTATTTTGTTTGAAAACATAAAAAAAAAAAAGATACCTGCTCACCTGCTGAGTACAGAGTATCAGTAAAATTCAATTTTTATAACATCTTTTCACCTGAAATATCCTCATTGCACACAAACAAATCCAGCTCTCCATTCAGTTAAAAAAAAGGACACTTACTCATTTTAGAAATCTTTTATAAATTTCCTACAATATTACTTTCATTACTCTATATTTCAGCTTCCTCTGCTTGGCATCAGACTCCTTTTTTGTCCTTTTGTACGCTCTGGCCAACATGGCTGCAAGAACCTTCTCCTCTGCAATGCCTGCCATCTGGAACCACCCTGCTGCATTTCTCTCCCTCATTCTCCATCTATTTTCAGCCTTCATCTGGAAACAATATGTCTCTGTTCTCATGTCTATGTCTCTTAACTTCTAGTAAAAAGGAAAAAAACTTTTTAATTTTATTAACTCTGCACAGTGTTTTGGAGATAAAGTTTGTGTGAAAGATACTATACAAAGACATTTCTTTATTAAATCACAAGATTGCAGGGACAGAGCTTACAATAAAAAGCGATCTAAAAATACTTCCCCTTCTGTTAAATTTAATATAAAAGACAACAGTTTGGGTGAATTTTTTAACAAGTAACTTCAGCATAAAATGAAAAAATATTCTTAATATTAGTAATCCATTCACAGTTTCAGGAAAAAAATTATGAGTTGGCCTGCTTTTCAAAAATTGTGGAAAACACGCAGTTCTTAAAGACAAATACATCTGAGAACGTTCAGCACAATTTGGAAGAAAATCAGGGTATGTACTTCTCTTTTCCACCCCATAGAAAAGATGTTCTCTGTGTTGCTACCATAGTAGATGAAGAGACACTAACTGCATATAAACACTAAAAGCCCATTTCTATGATCTTTGCATACTGGTTATGCCAGCAATGTAGGAGATATAAACAGGTTGAGCTCCTATAATATTAAGACATTACAGGGCAAATAAGCTTGTTACTTCCTTGGTTCATCTTCAAAACACCAAAATGCTGTTGTTTATGAAGAGTCTGAAATTTTCATGTACAATATTGTCTGAATCTCTGTTAAAATGAAGCTCGTAAGCAGAATTTTGCGTTATCTAAGCTTTTCTGAGCTGGATGTCTGTAAATTTGTTCTAACTCACTTCAAAAACTGAAATTTCTCTCGCTGGGAGTAGTTCCCAAACCACCACAGGCGTGGATCTTTGTATAGTATTGCGGATGCCATGGTTTCACAGACAAGCCACATTAATACAGGATAGCAAGCATCTGGAACCCACAGCTGTGTGTGCTCCAGCCCCAAAGCACCCACAAGTCTATGCCAATTCAAACCCCTATTCCCAACCCACAAATGAACCACACTGGTTTTTTTTAGGAGCCAGACCTGAAATTGAAGCTTTCGTGTTTTCTCCATTCACACAAATGAAGAGAGAATGGGAGTGTTGGGGGAAAAGGGGCAAATACGCTCTAAAGGAAAATCACAATGGACAATCCCTGCCTTGGCTTTCACATATTGCCTACTCAGGACACGCTGACCCACAGGGACCTTAAAAGTGCTATTTAAAGACTAAACTGGATTTTGTTTCTACAATAATTGCAACAGACTTACAAGGCTGGCACCAAAGAAGCATCTACAAGTCTATCTGTTATGGAAAGACCAAGGATTTGGGGAGTGGGGTCAGGGGTGTTCAAGGATGGGAGAAAGGGGGAATGGAGGGTATTCCAGATAACAGTGTTGTTGCTTAAGTCCTCATATGTAGGATGCTCCTCTGCCCTTTGGCCTGCATCTAAAAGGCATGAAGACAGTTTTAACCATCACTTTGCAAGAAAGCCCCATGCTACACCTTCAATAGCTTTAGTACCTTTATTACATGTACAATGGAGAAGAATTAATGTCCTCCCCCTTATTAAAATACCTTGCATCCTCTGCAGCACAATCCCTAGGCCTTTCTGAAGCCAGGTAAGGAAAGGCAAATCCTACCCAGTTACTTCAGCCTGAATTTTCTAACATCTCCCACTCTGTACTAATGGGTCCTAAAACAAAAGACTATGCCTGTTATTCCTTTTTATCCCTGGGATGTGGATGTTTCAGCCTTTTACTTGTACTGTATATTAAACAGAAGCTTCAGCTATTGGACATAAACATTTTACCACCTGAGATTAAATTACTTTTCTTACTACTTTTAATCTAAAAACTGGGCTTGCAAGTTCCTGTGGGGTACGTAAATGTCCCTTCAAAAACTTGCCAATTTTGCAAGAGAGCTTTTTCTTCTTTATGCCAAATACATCTTGGAAACATAGGCAAGGTTCAATCACAGCAAGGAATGATAGTCTCCAAAACAAGATGGTTACTTGGAAAATGTGAAGAAAGGACACTAGCATCAACTGATTTCTCCCAGAGTTGGCTGATGGGAGGTGAAGAAAGCTCTCCCTTGAAGAGCATTCATCCTCATTCATGCATATGCTCTGAAGGAGGGGGACGACCCAGGGCAGGGAAATGCGACAGTATGGCTGAGCATCCATGACACCCACCAAGTTCCCTCAGGATGCCAGAAGTTGGACCTTTTCTCCCTCCCTTTCCCAACATCAGTCTCACTGTTTCAGTTTCAATTGAGATTAGCAAAACTGAGCAGCAAAAAGAGTAACCCATTACAAGTATTAGTTTAGGTTTAATCAGCTGGTTGTATGCTAAAGACAGGACTACAGAGACAGCCGTTACAGCACAGGATAATTCTAGTATGGTAACTATCAATTCTCCTTCATCCAACTCACTTCCAGAATACCTGTGAACATGTTAAAAGTCAATCGTAAGAAAAAACTAGTTCCACTTCAGGAAATGGAAGGATTTTTGTAGGTTGGAAATAACCTGGGAGAATGTCTATGCCCCTGTGGTCCAAAGCTGCTAAACAAAAAGCTTTGAGATTTTGTCTGCTGATGAGCTACTGAGTAAGCATTTCTTAAAAGGTGATACACAGCTCAACAAGTTTAAAATAGCACAACAGCATTCCACTCTCCACTCTGATGTTAAAATAGCAAGCTAAAGCAAAACCTGGTGAGCATCTATAAAGATTTTTAACCTCCTGAAAATATAATATTCTCTTGTAACTCTGAAGGTGTCTTAGAAGTAAAAAAATTAGCACCTTAAGTAAAACTGCAAGGAAGGAAGCTATGTCCTGTTTTGCTTAAAAGATTAAATTTGTCTTAGCACATTTGGATGGAGGGAGAAATTCTGACTTAAAAGTACAAAAAATTGCCTTTTTTCTCTTTTGTTAGAGGACTGATCCTCTAGGATTGAGCCTTCTAATGAAGAAAAGTCTCAGTGAGTTTTAAATAAAAGAGACTAAAAGAGTAAAGCAATGTAGAAATTTTAACAATGAAAACTTTTCCTATATTCTTACTCCTGCCTCACATACAAGATTAATACAAGAAGAATTGAGAAAAACTAAAAACCTGCCAGGCCACGCAAAATCAGGGCACAAGCAGGTTTATTTGCTTTGCAGGTCACTTTTCAAAAAGAATACAGGATAAGCATCAATGTAAACACATGGAAGACTACATAGTGTCATAGACTTGACTGAACAGAAGAGCTAACTGTAAAAAGGTAATGGAGGTGAAAAGAACACCTAGAAAGCATCAAAGAAAACATCAGCTGTTTCCTGTCAAATAATACAGAGTTTTTAAGAAAAAATTAATCTTTTTGAAAATTCTTTAAGAAATGAACCTTGAACTCTCAGCTTCTATATTGCTCCTGCAATCACACTATAAAAATCATCCTATCCCTATACAGGAAATGGGAATAAGTTTCTGCACTTTTCTCAATCAATGACTTACCATGATGTTTTATACTGGAATTTTTGTAGGTGAATGTATTTAAATTGATGATTAGTTTATGTGTTTTTCTAACACATTCATGATTTCAGAGAGAGTAATTAAAATCCCTAGATACTCATTATACTTCCCATCCTTTCTCTCTTTTGAATCCTGTCATGACAATTTTACTTATTGTCATGAAGAGATCATATTCACAAAAATTAAAAAAGCAATCTTTCAATATCCTAACATGTTACGTTGCATTCATTTGAAGTTTATTTCTGATCTTTGATAAACAAGAGAGCATCGCTGCTTATCTGGCAAGTTGGGATCCTGTACTTGTGTACACATGCACAGCAGCTGATTTTCACAAGGTATGAAGCAACAGATGCTTTGTTTTTGAGATCAGAACCAAACCCACAAAATAAATCTCTCTAAGAAGCTGAGATATTTTGAATTGTCACTTATAGACAATTTATCTCAGGATTATTTACACAAGAACTGAGAGACAGCTTCATTGCTGTTAGCTGCATACTATTTGTATTAAAACAAAGTCTTGTTAGCTGCATCTTATTTGTATTAAAACAAAGTCTAGGAGACTTAAAACCAAGCTCATCCCATCTCCCTCCTCCAGCTGTGCTGGGTGCTGTACAAACAAAAGGAAGAGAGTGTTCCTGCCTAGAAAGGTTTATAGCCTGAATAATCAAGAGAGACAAAAGATAGAAGAAAGGAAGTATCTCATTTTGATTTCTACTATTGGGAAACTGATACATAGAGCTGGAATTTTAAAGAGTACTTCACACCCATAGCTTGTGCCAGATTTTCAAAGAGCCAAGAATAGCAGGTATCAGACTACAAATTGAAAAGAGTTACTGGCATGATGCTTCACCAGAGCTTTAAAATGAACTAAATGTAGAGTTTGTAGTTAAGCTGCAAATGAAACAATACTATTGAAAAAATATTGTAACAGTTTAACAAAATATTGTAAAAATACTGTTGGTTTCCCCCCGCCTTTTCCCCCACCCCCCAACACACACACATTTTTCTATCACCTCAAATACTTATTTCACTCAGTGTCTCCTATGACTCACTAAATTCAAGACATGCACTTTCTATCACAACACAGAGACAGCAATTAGAAGCAGACTGAAATTGCTGCCAGGTTGTCTTCCTAATCCTTAACGTGACTTGATCACTGCAGGTCAAGTGCATGATTTGATACTGATGCCTTGGAGGACAAAGTCAATGGCTCTATAGTTTTGTGGCTGTTTTTGTTTCACACAGGAGCATCAAGATTCACTAGAATCATTACGGTTGGAAAAGACCTCTAAGATCATCGAGTCCAATCGTTTCACTTCCAAAGTGTTTCACTTCTTACACCAATCCTGTAGTAAGAAGTGAAACACCCAAGACTGGCAAGTAAACAAAACAGGTGGAGGAAAAGCTTATATATAAACACTAGAAACTGAAAGTTACGGTTCATTCACATAGTTGCCCACTTCTAAAAACAATTTCGGAGTACATTTCATTAGAATCTGAAATGCATGTTTCTAGTGAATTTCAATATCCATTTGATTTACAAATTCCAGTAAAAATGTGCCACAGCTGGCAGAATAAATTACTATAATAAATCATTATTAAATAACTGTAAATCTTTAGAACGGCATAATGTCTAATAAAAAAATATGCATGCAAAAGTGAGTATTTGTGGAGAAACATTCTTCATATAGTGGAAAACAAATTACAAAACTTACCATCCTGGTAGTACAGTATAATTCAATGAGTAAACGCTGGAATAAAATTCACATAAATAGTGCTTAATCTACTGCGATTTCATGTTAACAACTGCATCTGAACAAATTGCCTGGTAAAGGGTGATGGTAAAAGTACTATATTTCAGGGCTTTTTTATGTTAAACATTCACATTTCTGGTAGAAAATTCTGGCTCTTGCAATGCATCATCAGAGCAGAACATTTACTTTTCAAATACCATGCAAACATTGCTAACTGTACCTCTGGATTTTAGAAACATTTTCTATGTTTTAACAACAACAACAACAAAATAAACCACCAAAAACCCCACCTCAAAACACAGTACCAAAAAGCCCCAAATCCTTTCATTTTAACCTGTGTTCCCTCTGATGTGCAGCAGATGGACAGTTACAGTAATCCATTACTGCAGAAATCAGCTGAAGAGCTATTTGCTCGTTCCAAAACTTCCCATGCCTTATTTAGCTCTTACAAGACTTCATTTGTCAAAGTGCAGACACAGCGCTGATGTCGCATCCAATGGCGCATTTCTATAGTCAGGATGAGCTGCAGCACCGCGACAGGCCCAGGAGCACCTCGCTGCAGAGTGTGATTGCTTCCACTGCCTCTTGGGATGGGTAAATTATTAACTGACACTTTCACAACTGAAGAACTGTCTAAGATAAACCCATTAAAACTGTTAGCCTACAGAACACTTCACACTCCTGGTTTGTTAAATCTTTGTCAAAGTCATCATTTGGCCGAGCTCTTTAAATATACATATGCGTTTATATACAAGCTATTTGTAAAACTTTCAATTATGAAAGTTTCCTTTACCGTTCCTTGTCTCGTTTGCTTTGGCTGAACGAAGTGAACCTTGCAGTTAGAGGAAGGCTGCTAAGGACTGAATTATAAAATAGGTATGACAAAAGCTTATCAAAGATAGAAATATATTAAGCACTGTGATTCACCTGATTAACTTAAGTTACAAAATTCACTACAAAGACAGGGTAAGTAGGTAATGCAGGAAGACTACACCACAACCAACAAGTCAGTACAAACTGAAACAATAACACAATGTCAGGTGGTGATGGTTGCTGGAAGATTTACCAGCTCAGACATAAAAATCTGTTAACTCAAAAAAAGAATGATAAAAATATTTTCCGTCCATGTGTTTAAGTTTCTCAGATGAGGTGACAAGCAGATTTTTGCAAAGCTGAAAAAAGTCTGTTGATACGACATACACTTCTCTTCTTATCTTTATGAATGCTAAAAAGAATCAGGATATTAACATTAACATCTGACTCTTAAAAAAAAGACAGACTATTACAGTTACTTCACTGTTATTTGTAGTCTGGTCCAGATTTTGCGTTAATCCAAGGAAGTAGACAAAGAAGTAACATTTTGTGTGCTGATGTATAACATTACTAGTATAAAATTTATTTATCCCCAATATATACCGTACACCCAACTACCCTATTGCCCTACTACATTAAAAAAAAAAAAAAAAAGAATCGATGAATCATATAGAAAGCAAAACTGTTTAACTAGCAGATTTCTGCTTCATTCACAGACAAAGTTGCCATGGGCACTCCCTCTTATGCGAGCACGAAAGAAAAACCACACTGTAACTCCAAATCCAACCACACTTGCCATAACACGATCATGAAACTGCACGCAATTAAAATGGTTTGTAGACAGTAGGAACACGCCTGAACATTATGGGTATGCATGGAAGCAACAGAAAAAAATTTCATTGAGGTACCTTTTCTAGTGGATTAAGAAACCATGAAATAAACAGTGCTGCACTCTAATCCAGACCAATTTAATAGCACATCATACAACCTCTTCACAGAGAAAAATATACAGTCTCTCCTACACGGGTTCATTTTTGGGGAGCCTGATTTAATGCTCATAGGTACTGATTTGCTGTTCTAGTTGACTTCTGTCACAGCTGTGAATGGTTAGAGTAATCAGAGCCTGACAGGTCCTAAATCAGGAAACCGAATTTACAAGTCACTTCTGAGGATGTGACTTTAAACTGTGTATAAAGTGGGAATTACGCTTCAGCTACCTAATAGGGATACAGCAAAGATTTACATTAAAAAATTACTTACATGCAAATTACTTGTGCAAGTGACAAATACTATTTTAAGAATATTAAGAATGAGTGTTTTATCCTATAGGAAGCACAGCTGGTTTATCACACCAAATGAACAGAAATACTCAAAGGCATTACTCCAGTATCTGCCTAACCAATCTGTGTGTGAGGCGCTGTGTGTGGGTGTATGTGTATCTATGTGTCTGTGCACAATTGTACCCACAAAGCATCACTGACTGTTCACACACACACACGCAGTCACTCCTGTTAAAATTTCTCTTTTCCAGCCAAAAGGGAGTGCCTTTTTTTTATTAACTGGAATTCACCCTGAAGCTCAGAAGGAATTTTGAGGGGGCAGGACAACGGTTTGTACTCTTTGTTTTATCCACGCTGCTCTATATTCTTTCTGATAATTTGAGATAGGTAACTAAATTACAGGCTTACAGGGATTCCGATGATCATAAAAACTAAGAAAGTGTAGTCTCAGGTATGACATTATACCCACAGATACATTCCTAATGCCCATACACATACAAATAGTGCAATATATGCCTCATTTTAGCATAAAATAATCTGATCCCAATCTCCTCCATGCACCTCGTGCCCTAACAAAAGCATTCATCTAATTCTCTATCCTCCTTTCAGCTTTCTAGTTTGTACTCAGCTGCATAATCCATAGTCCCAAGACTATTTTATTCAAAACTTTCTAACCATGCTGCTTGTATATGTCTCTACTGCCATACGATGTTCATGACACCCCCTGCTACAGCATTATCCTCCAAAAGTTCCTCTGCCTGCAGTAGCAACATTCAGAGATGCTGTTCTACTAACCTTTGGACCAAAATGTACAATGCATTTTGCCTGTGAATTCCTAATTGCCCATTTTCACAAATCATGACTGTCACGTCAAGATTTATTATATGACTTACATTGAAACATAAGGGAGCAAATCCTAAGCAATGTCTTTTAAACTTGTGCAATGAAATTATTCTCCCTTATTCGGAATTCAGCTGGTATATAGCTTTGTGCAGTACACACCACACACATGATCACACACTATAACAAAGTGGCAGCATAATGACTCAAGTGCATGTCCATGAAAGCAAGAACATCACCGTTAGTCTCTTGGGGGAAACTCCCAAATGTCACAGTATTTCACTGTGACAAGTCGCAGCAGGAAAGACCCTGAAAAAGCATTTCGTCAGAGAAGTGATGTTCCAGTTTTAAGAAGGGGCTGTATGTATTGGTGGAGAGTCTCCTCCGACTTTGAAATGTTCTGGTTTTGATTCCTGAGGCTTTCTTTCTACGTGCCATGAAGTAGCACAACTGCCATCACTAACAGCCCAGGACAGAAGGAGACACAGTCTCTTTCTTTTAAAAGAGAGATAAAAAGAAATTGTCAGAAAAAGCTATGTCCTTCATCAGACCAGCTGGCATGGAAGAAATGGCCATAATTTATGCACGCAAGGCTTTCCGGCTTCTCAAGGGGTACAAATAGACACTCCTAACATGGCAAGCACCAGAAGCTTACAAAGATCAGCAAGAGCCTAAGTTTGGAGGAAGGAGCTATGCAAGGAATGTGGAAGTCACTAACATATGAGAACATATTTCTTTGAATGAAAATAAGCATCTACCTGTAGAACACAGGATGGAATATTTGTTTCCATCCCCATGTGTACAAACTGTTTCTTAAAGGCAGTTTCACCGATCTCAGAAAGCAGGATTCCGGAGAAGATTGCTCTGAACATCCAGAATTGCAAAAGCACCATTGAACACAGCACCTGGCAGAGCAATTATGGTAACTTACAGATATGAAATGGAAGCATGGGAGGCAGTGCTGGTTTTCTGTGAGTAAAGTTAACATGCTGAGAAAAAATGCTATGTACTATCTCAGCAACCACAGAGCTGGCTGCACAGCAAATAGAGAAGTAACTTTCTGCTGGATTTGTATTTGTACACATCATACCTTAAAGTCTTCTACATGAAAATGCAAGAGTCTCCTTCAGAAGACTTGAGACAGAGAATGACAAGAAAAAGTAGCAAAAGCCTAACACGGAACAATTTTTTTTAGTATTTATTTGAGTTACAGAGTATGTGATTGGCATCAAAATACAGCTCAATGTTGCTCCCTAATAAAAGTTAAAACTCACTCTCTTCCCACCCACACAAAGTAATTTTGTTTAGAGACCTTCATTTCTTTTGGCCTTAGCCCATATGAGGGGTGTGTGATGCAGTCGGTGCCAGTAATTGCTTCCATACAATACAAATGTTTTAAAACATTTTGCATACTTGTTATGATTATGTATGACATTTATATTGTATTTAAAACTCCAATGGGCTTGCAGATTTTATTTTTGCCTATAGAAAACGAAGACACAGCACTGAATATATTTAAGAGAACTAAGTAAATTTTACTTTCAGTTAATACCCTGTGAACTCTTAGCCTCTCAACATTTGTTTTTTTCAATGAAAACAAAAGTATGTACATTGATGGTAAAGCTATGGGAGCTACGTACACAAGTTTGATTGCATATACATTCACACAGCACATGAAACTGGACAGTTAGGCAAATAGCTGTTCTTTCGCAATTATTATACATACGTTAGCTGCTGGCAGAAATAATGAACCCTATTCTGAAAAAAACATCTGCAAAAACCTTATCCTCACAGATATGCATAGCTATTCAATCCCTTAATTTTACAGGTGTTGATTATTCAGATATAGTTTTCTAGAACTAAGGCTTTTGTGAGGGAATTTTAACACAGCAGAACATTTTCTTTTACAGAAAATGTCTCAAATCACTAACCAAATCCTCCACATATCTAATGATCTATTACTTCACTTGAAACATACTTCTGTTTTTTTTTTTACAACAGCCAGTTTTAATCCATGACCTTAGCAAACAATTGTATACTGAGTAGTCTATTGTCTAAATAATAAAGTCTCAAATTTCCGTCAACTGAAATGATAGGAAATCCAATTAGGTACATATATCATACAGCAGTCTTCTCATGAGATTCCCAAACTTTTTTTGCAGTCCAGTTTTAGTTAAGTAAGTTGGCAATGCTCCATTTACCTGCAGATTCAGCTTTTTCACCCTGCACCCTCCACAGCATGGTTGCCATTCCCTCCTCCTTTCCTGTCTGCCTTGGAGATGCCACCACTGGTGCCTCAAAGGCCAGTTGCAGGAATACAGTGAAAAAACACCCCATCTAAAGTGACACTGATCTGGCACCATAGGTAAAGCATAAACACCTGGACTGTAATAAGTTACCAGTTTTCTAGCAGGGCTATCCCTGAGTGGTTGACAGTCACAACCAAACAGCACACCTTCTTGTTCAAGATACTCAACAGCATCAAATACATGAAGCCAACATTCGTCAAGCTTGCAATATTTAAGTGCTTAACAGGAGAGAGATGATGAACAGTAGCAATGGAAAACCCTCATAAACCCTTTGTGTTGTTCCAACACACTGAGAAAAGTGATTTTTCCACTACTTTCCACATGAGACTAGGAAAAGAGATGCCAGAAAGGTCATGGAAACAAATGGTTTCCTATAGCTGTGGGGCAATCACAGATGCCAATGTATAGCAACAAGGGAGTTTGTTTTAAGGACAGCATCTCAGATTCTTCATTTCCTGATCTTCCCTATCTCTCCTCATCCTGTTCCACTCCTCCCTCACTGTTCCCTACTCATCCTCTTTAAGTGAGGAAGTCTCAAGTCCTGGCCACTAAACACAAAGTCCTCCTGACTGCTCTGCTTTGATTTATCAATGCTAATACTTAGGCATAACCTGCTGCCTGCTCTGACAAAAAGAGCTGACATGGGTCACAGCAAATCACCACTCTTTCACAATCACCATGATCCCTGCTCCCCCAATCCCTTCCAAATAATCATTACTTCTGTCATCCATACTTACCAACTTAACCCCAAATCTGTCATATTTTGTCCCTCTTTTAACTTCCAAAGCTTCATCAACCACTCTTGAAAGACAGAGCAGAACACCTGCTTTTGCCATTAAACATTGCCTCTGTTCAGATTCTTCAGTTTCTTAAATTTGGACTAACACACAGAAGACAACTCTCAGTTTACTGAGGTTCACTCAGTCCTACTCTAATTTTGTAAACATTCGTGCTCCGCTCCACAACTTGCAGATTTATTACAGCTGTGTCATACACTCTTCTGTCACTATGGGGCTTAATTTCAAGTATTACAAAAAATTACTTTGGCCTTAAAAACCACGTCTCTGCAAAGGCTAAGGACTTTCTCATATATAAATATATTTCTATGTAATGCAGAGTTATTAAAAGACTCTGAAGTTAAATTACCATAAAGAAACTCCACTTACATTAAATTGAACAAAAAGTATCACACTGCTTACATTTCAAAGGACTGTCACTTTTTATAGCAAGGCTTCCTTGAGCTTATAGCTGTGCCATTCCACTCAATGGGGTTCAACCACGCTAATTCTCTGGGAACACATGTATTATCGCCTAACAGATGGTTGTGAAATGTGGCTTTCCAAAGGAATTATCACTTCCCTTTCTTCTTTGCTCTAGACAGAGTCAGAAGAAAAAAAAAAAGTTGCAGATTCCCAATGGAGGAGATTAGTCCTTGACTCCCACTCTTAACAGCAGCTGCTCCCAGTAGGGAGTCAAAAGAACCTATTTATCCTACTTAGATTCACTTTTTACCAGAAATGTGTATATGTATTTCAAGAGAAATCCACACATTTAACAGTTACAAATATCACCTCTAAGTGCTTCAGATTATGATCGGCATGAGCTATCTCTTGGGCTGTAGAGAAGGACAGTGCTTTTTACGCAGGTGCTAGCTTATTGTGCGTAGCTTCAAGCTAATAGCAAACTTCTACCTAATACATACTCCTGTTGAACACAGTATGTCAGCAGATGATGGAGCAGAACAGAGTCCTCCTGACAAGTACTGAAAGTGAACATATGAACAATGTTACCTGTTATCACCTGATCCACATGGCCAACTAGTAAACCTAAGTGACTATTGTGGCTGCCAAAGGCAAGCTATGGTTTTGGCGTTTTTCTTCATGTTCAATTGGTAAAGCCAATGTTAATTACAACTGAAGTTCTAAGGGTCCAGTCACACCTATATATATAAAAATGATTGTTTCTACTGTCTAGTAGGTAATTTCCTTATATGACCGATAACAGTGTTTAAACCATCATTATTTGTCTACAGAACTTCAAAGACTTTTACCTCAGGGGAAAAAAACTAAGAAACTAAGCACAAACTAATGGAAAACACAGAAGAGAGATTCATAGTTGAACGGGCCCAGACTTTCAGTTTAACATATTTAATGACTGCTGAGCAACAAAATCTCAGCAAACCAAAATGAGAATACACCCTGAAGAATCCTAATTCCTTGGCTCAATAGGGCATATTCTTAACTAATTCCTTACTGTGTCCTATTACAGTTACATATTAGAAAGAGATGTAAACAATTTTACATTTCACCCTCTGTGGCAAATTTCTTGGGTTTAATGTTTTCTATCAAAACTTTAATGTTCTTTTAATGTAGAGGTTTTTTCTTGAGCAATATATCATATTTAACTCTGTAACTATCAATCAATATTCCTTTTAATTGAGGCTAATTTCTTTCAACTTTTCGTAAACTTCCCCTTGGAGCACTGAGGGTTCTTGCACCTGCTGAAGAGCTTAAGTTTATTTCACAAACCAAAAGTGTCGTCTTCTTTCTTTCACAGACAGGACCGTCTCCAGGTTTTGTAAGACACTGTGAAAACATGATCTAAATTAGACAGCAGCTTTAAAGCCATGTCTGACACCACAGCAAACAGAAGAGAAGGGAGAGGGGAAGAAGAGCACGGTGAAAAAAGACATAGCATAAGATCCCTTACAATTATGTCATAACAGTATTTAATATTACTGCTTTGGGGCAGAACCTCTAAAGTACAGGTGAAGTAAAAGTATAACAGTGTCTTTTCATACACGCACACACACAAACATAAACATATAAAAAAAATTTTAGTCAATTTCTCCAAAACAGAGAAATGTAGGGGAAAATTGAGATAAGGATGCCCCTCTTGCTCAGCTCTTTCCAGTACAATTTAACAGATCTCCCGGTACTAGGGCAGTACCAGTCCACACACTGTCAAATAAAGAATTTTTTAAAGGAGTAACTACTTAGTTGGTTGTTCCAATGGTCAATCACTAACCCATTCCCTCTGACACTCTTTATGAACACATTTTCAGCATGTCTTGACTACCAGTAGCAGTATTAACGATTGGAAGGAAGCTAAAGTGTTGGGAATACAAAATCTGGAAAGATGTGGAAAAATGCCAATACACAGAATTCTTGAACAGTTAGTTGAAAAGTCTGCTCCCAACCTAGATAGCTAAAACCCTGGATTCTCTAAATCAGGCTGCAAGACGCCATATGAAAAGCAGACGTTCACATTGATGTTCCTCTGATGTTTGTTGTAATACAGTAGTGCCTAAATCAAGCATCCTAAATCAAAGATGTGAGCAGTACCACACGAGTC
>NC_134352.1:50917509-50939608 GCF_964195595.1 Calonectris borealis | reverse complement strand
CCCTGAAAGGTGCTAGGCCAGGTGATTGGAGCAGACCAGTATAGGTGACATTGTAGTGGGTGTCTATTACGGGCTGCCTGACCAGGAAGAACAAGTGGATAAGGACTTCTACAAACAGCTGGAAGAAGCCTCACATTCACAAGCCCTGGTCCTCATGCAAGACCAATCTCCCAGATAACTACTGGAGGGACAAAACAGCAGTGCATAAGCAACTCAGGAGGTTCCTGGAGAGCACTGATGACAATTTCCTGACCCAAGTGATAGAGAAGCCAATAAGGAAAGGTGCTCTACTGGACCTTATAGTCACAAACAAGGAAAGGCTCACTGGGGATGTGAAGGTTGAAGGCAGCCTTGGCTGCAGTGACCATGAGATGGTGGAGTTCAGGCTCCTGGTTCTAGGTGACCCTGCCTGACAAGGGGGGTTGGGCAAGATGACTTCCAGAAGTCCCTGCCGACTTCAATCATTCTGTGATTTTGTGATTCCAGTTCAGTCACATCAGGCTGCCTCTGAACACCCATACAGGTTGCTAAAGACACCTTTTTTTATGTGCATCTGGTAAGCCTGCTACATGAATGACTTGTAGATTTGAATAACCTAACTCTGGCGCAAGAAAAACACCTTGTTTAAAAAAAAATAATTAAGCCATCTGTAGCTCAGAATACAGCACTTGTCAGTTTACTAGCACAGCCTGTTGACGGTACCTTAACATAGTGCCCCCCTCACATTTTCTCAGAGGAACATTGCACTAAATTTAATGCTAAGGCGTGGGCACTCTTAAGCACCTGTTTCAGACTTCCCAGGTTGCTTTAGGAAGCACCCATTACTATACACAGTCAACGTCTGGAGGAAAAAGTGTGTGCATCCTCAGCAGAGAACCCCTGATAGCTGGCTCACAAGCGTGGAACTAAAAGAGACCAGGCTTGCCTGAGCCTCACTACCCTAACTACAATATGCAAGGCTGGCTTCTTAGAGACCCCATTCTTAATACAATAAAAGACCAAAGAAAACCAAACAGTTCTGTTAGGGAGAAAAAAAAAAAAAAAGAAAGAAGAAAAAGCGCCTATGCCCTTCCAACTAGGAGATACAGCGCTTCAAATGTGTTCATACACGAACAGTAATTTTGATGGCATTCAGTTTCCATTGCAATGATGTAAGAATATAGATGGCTAGAGAGAGGAGTCATGGTAACTGAGACAATGGCAAATGCATGGTGAAACAGAATTCAATGCTGCTGCTACTACTACTACTACTGCTGCTGGGGAACAAGCGCTGGAGGCATGAGGGGACTACTTCCATTCTCATCTGTCAGTTATTCTTCAAGAGATACCAATGTTCTAGCCCAGGACAGCTGAGAGGACACCAAACATCTCCCATAGTTGGTGCATCCTATTTTTTTTCTTTCCTGTAGCGCTATACAATGAAGAAAGTGCAAAGAAACTCAAACAATGTCATACTGTTACAGAATTGTAATTTACATGGTAGAGAATACCACCCAGCCAGGGAAGAGCTAACAGGCAGAGCAGCCACCTTTTCTGCTACGAATTAGGTGGAGTTTGAGCCTGTGGAATGGAAAATGCTGTAGTTTGTGCCACTCCCTATGTATGAGAACCACTGATGAATATTAAATTAGGCAAAATAAGAAGGAAGAGAAAGCTACTTATACATAAGTAGATAGGGAAAAGAGGGAAGAAAAATGGGGGGAAAAGTAAGAGGCTCATTGTGACTACCACCACCACTACACCAAGCCTTTTTTAGGCCCTCCACAAACTAAATCAATACTGGTGCAAGTATTACCACTTGTGCAAATGCAGCTGAATTTTTACATCCATTAACACCATGTAAGAAAATGCACAATTTAACATGTAATAATACTTCAGAAAAAAAAAAATCCATAAGGTATTCGGCAAACTAGGTTTGCTTTTTGTTATTTAATGAATTTTTTTTACATGCAGAAGGCAGTCACAAATTTGGCTTGATCAAGTTATGCTTCATGAACAATCAAAAAAATGGTGACAGATTTTTGAAGCCTCCATAATATGTATTCTGTCAACCCTGTTTTCCAATACAGATTAACAACTGTAATTACAATTTTCTTACCTTGAGATAAAACAAATAATTATTTGCAATCACAAATGGACCATTTCTCAATTTCTGCCAAAAATTAATTTTACATTTCTTTTATAATCAGTATAGCTTAGCTACTTGCAAACTAATGTATATGCCTGTGAAAAAAAAAACAAACCAAACTTAAAAGCAATATAAAACCCCTCCAAAAGAATAATAATCACACCACTAAAAAGCAAACAAGCAGGACAGTAAAGCTTAGGGGAACAGGAATGTTTTCTGCAGCATTAAATAAAAAGTTAAAACTGCATATCTGTGCTAGGCAAGAAAAAATGAAAAGAACCCCTGAAGCATTATCCATCAAGCATAAGTGAAAAATGAAATAACGAGTAAGTCTATACCCTTGGTCCTTAATCTTACAGCAAATTATAGTATTCAAATATAGTATTTTACGCATGCAGTCTGATAACACTTTCTATCTTTCTTGGAGATTTTGTGAACGACATGATATGAAACACAATGTATTTAATGAAAGGTTTCTAAGCTGATTTCCCTACAGGTTATTTTCTTTCTTTTCTCTGGAACCCATACGAAGGATATACAGCAGGGACCAGGGGCGTATATAAAAATAAACTACCAAGCGGCATCAGAGCCGATACCCCATTCCTACAGGGGCAAGCGAATTATTAGATCTGTGTCATGAATTTTTTTTTTTTTTAATATGCCATTGTTCCCACTTGAGCACATTAAATTTTCCATATCCACTTTTAAACCAATATTACCTTTTTTCCCCCCATGGTCATAATGTTCAAAGTATACATTAAGCCAATCCAACAGCTTAAGTCACACACCAGTTATATGTAAAGTAGGATAAACTATAACCTTTTGATTTTCCTCTCTATGAACTTATACTTCAGTGCCTAAAGAAAAGAGAAAAGAAGCAAAACAAACCAAGGTGCCTCATGGGAAAAAAAAATTACTAATATTCATTTTATATTTGGTCATGAACAACATTTTATCTGACTTTGTGTATTCATGAAAGTATATTACAACTGTATATATATATATTTGTGTTATAAGCATTTAAACATATATAAGCCTTTCAAATCAAAGGTGAAAGCATTTTTGGTTTTGGAGATGTGATTGCCAATTATTTTTGCACTAGTGCACATAAACAGGAAGGACAGATTCTTAGGTATGAGTTATATATTCCTGTACAAAATAATTGTATATTCTATGAAGACTGATTCTTTTTCTAGAGAAATATACAACAACACAAGGGAAATCTTGTACCAGCAGCATAACTGAAGTGGCAAGACACAATATTAGAAAAACAGAGCTACTTTCATTACTGTGATGCTGTGTGTCAGAATGTCTCTCCTTAATGAACCTGTTTGCAATAAGACTCCGGGTGCAAAGAGGCTATTTAGAGAGCCTATTGTGTCTATAGTGAGTCCTTCAAATATCTTCCCACCATTAGACATGCCGCATTGACCAATTCTGTCCTGATTGCTGTTCTTTTTAGTATCAAGGGACATTCTTGCCCAGACAGACCGATGGATCAGAAACTGCACTTCATAAAATGTTTACACTGTACACACATTCACACAGTGATACAAGCAACAGAGTCCCAGATCACACAGCATGTTGAATGTGCCAGTGTCATCTCAAGGCTTATGACTTTCCAATATCTACAAAAGGATTTGGGTTAAACTTTGCTTCTGCTGCCTGCCTGTCATTCTAACAAAAGCCATGTTTTTTTCACCCGTTCAGAGTAACCAAGCCCATGGCGCACATGGGAACATTTCAGGCAAATGCTCCCTATGTCACAAGGCCTTTTTACTCAGTTGAGACCATCTCTTAATTGCTGACAGCAGAAAAGGACCACACATGTCATGCCATCAAAGAGCAAAAACCTTTGCTTTGAATAAACAAAACAAAAACAAGTCTTCCTAAAAGATTATGAATTAATACTCTCAGTGACAGCAGCAAAGAACAAGGGACTCTTCTCAACAGTAATTAAAGAAATACTTTGTGACTGTGTACAGCCCTGTAAATTAGTCCCTTTGTAAGAGATTTTGTGAGGGTAGTTTGATGCAGTCTGAGAGTTCCTATCTATCAAGGCAGTGGTTTACTTATTAGCCACTAATTAATGTGCTTTATTCTCACCTTTAATGAACCTCATGTCAAACAGGCTATCTGCAAGAAGCCTTTTTACATTTTAACTTTTTTGTGGTCTTATCCTTTTATTCTCCTAAGAATAATTTACCTGCCACCTCCAGTTGAAGGCCCCGAACCCCATGCACAAGTGACAGAAAGCATATGGCATATGAAAGACCTGACTATTAGTTCACTAACACAGATCAAAAACTACGCACCTTATCCTTGATTTAATTCGGGATACATCTGTGTTGCCAGTTGAATACAGAAGCAGGGGCAGGGGGGCATATGAGGGAGAAAAACATTTTTTTTAAATGCTAAAGATGAAGCTAAAGCATAGGTGATACAGAAAGCTCTCCTCCACGTAAGAATTGGGAGACTGTATATGCTTTCAGAGGAAGTGGCAGGTGCCTAGAAATCTCAAGGAAGAAACCATAATGTTTCTAGGTTTTGCTCAAAGAACAAAGGGAACTCTTCTTGCCAAGGGCTACCTGTATAGACAGATGAGGCACAGGAAGGAGGGGAGAAAAAGTGCCTTATCCACTCTATTGTGTAGTTAGGAAACTAAGACACAAAGATTAAAACACACAACAAGAAAGTGTACGCCACTGAACAAATGAAGAGGCTATTTAAAAATCATTTTCTGCTAAATAATACAGCAGTGTGATATATATCACTAGTTACTGCTGATAAGTTTAGGAAAAACAATATTGTGTGTAAGATGACTGAACAATACAACAGGTAGAAGTAGAGTTGTTCTAAACACCCCAAAGTGTAATTACCCGTGCATTGTCCTCAGCTGAGTCACCAGATTAATCTATAAAAGAGGCTTATGAAATTGAAAAAGAATATTATTTTGGGCTGAATTCTTTCCTCAAATACATTCAAGTCTCTCTGAAATGTGAATACTATCTGAAAGGCAAATTTGGCCAGCAGACATATTACACTACATAAATTATAGGCATGGGATAAATACTTTCAGAATTAGCAAACAACCCATTTTGTTACACTGATGAAATTTTCTACATGCATTATGCATCTTCTATGGATTGTAAATAAATCTTTCTAGGCTTTCTGTCTGTATTTTCCATGTACAAACATGTTCTTCCAGTGTTGTACCATCTTTACATCAAGAATACATTGCCTTCTCTCATTCCACATTTTTCCATACTGGTATGTTCACCAATTAATCTGCTCACCTGGCAAGTAGGCATATCTCATGGATAAACTTTTACAGGTTGCATTTATAAATGAAAACATTCAGAGTGACATACTTCACCAAGTTATCACAAAAGAGCTAAGCTGCATTCTTACACAGCTTTTCAGTTTGGCAACTCAGGACAGACTTCCATTTTCATCATGAACACTGGGCATATTAAGATTGCAAAGCCAATCTCCCTAGGTTGAAGTCCTCTAACTCATACGCTGCAATTCCATCTGGAAGAGAAGTATGCCTTCCACTCCAGAGGCTAGTTGTGGAGTGAAGTACTTTACTCCACAGCAGACAATGGAGGCTTCAAGGACCTGTAGCAAAGTGGTTTCTGCAGTAGGTTGCCATTATAGAATAGATCCTGAAGCCATGCCTCCGCTACCTTTAATCACATCTATACAGTAACCACTCAAATTTCACTTGCAATACAATTCTTCTTTGAGATTCTTAGCAACCCGTAAATTTTAAAAAAATTCCAAGAAAACAGTGAAAAATTAGTGTGAAATTTGCTGTACTAGATAGGCTCAACAGGTATAATGTTTATCTCTTTTTGCCAAAGCAACTAAATCTAAGTTAGCCCCTGTTCTAAGTAGCCATCCTAAAGTTTCCCTAAGGTTTCCATCACAGCTTCACCTGGCCTTTAATTAAACCATTTCAGCTAGGTCCTGTGTGACTTGAGACATGTTTCACTTTACATTTAAAAAAAGCACATACATGAACATCCTGTAAGGCCTACAACACCGATATGCAAAACTTCATGTACAAACTCCAGTGTTTTCCCTCCTCTCTTCCTCCCTCCCTCCTTTCCACACCAAACCACGAAAAGAGAGTATCATTTGGTCTTCAGTTATGGGGACTAAAACTTTCTCTCTAAGGTCATTGAGAATGGAAGGGTCCCAGGTAAAACACCACTTAACTTCTCCTCTAATTATATCTAGTTAAATACAAGTTCTTCAGACATGTCTTATTTAATCACAGAATTTCAATACAATTTTCTAGTTTCCATCGGATTTCCTCATGTGTAGCTGGAAAGAAAATAATCTTAGGTGATACACTAATGTCCTCTTCCAGAGCCGTATCACCAGCTCTGTAAGGGAGGTTACCCTGCTCCCTGAATAGCTGCTAAAGCCGTTTTTCATTCACATCAGACAAATAGAAGCAACACCCCTCCACCCCCAACAGCCACATTAACTTAAACCTGGATAATTTTGCCTGAACTAAATGTGACAGCATTCATACAAATTGTTCCACCAGCAACGTGGTGGGGGAATGACAAGTAACCTCTTCTGCATACACAGCCAGAGACAGAAGACATCTGTCCAGAGCTGTAATTCTTAGAAAGAAAGCATGTATCTGATATGGCTGAGACATGACATCCTTCTATTATTAAAAGTGATAGCGAAAGGCACTTTTTATGAACAGGTAGAACCTCTCTGTTATGGCATCTTATGACTTTTAGCTCTGAAGTGCCACTTTGGCACTGCAGGAAAAAAAACATCAACGGACTGAATGAACAGGTCCTATCTTGTCCACACGGAAATGCTAAATTATTATGTCTTTCCTATGTATTCTCACACATAGAAGAAAATACGTTCTTTCTGGCAAACTACAACTCAACAAAATTAAAATGTGTAAGTTTTCACAAGAATAGGACACTGATAATACAGAAGTAAAACAAACCAAAGATATTACATGCAGTAAGTACATCACTGGAAAGTGAAATACAACCAGAAAACAAGTAATAAATACTGTAATGACTTAAATATAGAACTAGCAAATAAGCAGATGGAAGGTGCAATTAAGGGAGACAATTAGCATCAAATTATGCCATATTTTCTGAGCTTGGTTTCCAAAGATCAAATTCAGATGTTGTGTGTACTCATAGTCTTTGGAAGAGTAAATAAAACATTCTGCACATTGCACTCCATAAATCTCATACTTAACTTACCATACAAATTAAATCCAAACACAAACATAATTGTAAAACCTCCTCGTTTCCCACAAAGTGATCATACAACCAAACCAACCAACATGTTAAAATTATGAATGTCAATGCTTTAGTTTCAAATTCAAATTATTAAGCAAAGATTTCATTAGTGAAAATGAAGTATAACTGGCTCTTGGGTGCAAGAATGTCTGAAAAATTCACATCAAACTGGGTCTATCTATACATTAAAGTCATTATAGACAGTAGTTTGCAAATCAGCTGATGGGACTCTTGAGCTGCATTGTTGCTGCTGTCCCCATGGTAAAACCTGTCAGATTTCAAGAAGTATTGCTTCTGAAGTTAGCCAAAGTCTTATTGAAGGTCTCCTCTTTGGTATCCAGAGCTTCTTCAACTAATCTCAAAAAAGCAGATACCTGTCTTCATCTGGCATAGCTCCTCCATGTCCTTCTTTCTGGCCTATTTGCTTAGTATATATACAGATCAAAATACAGAAGATCTTAGTTCTCATAAAAGTATTTTTAATTGCATTTTTAAAGTATTTTTAATTGTATTTAGCAAAAAATCCAAATTTTTGTTGAATGAAGGGACCAATATCCATTTTAAAAAAAAATGTGATGCTGTGAGAACTACCAGGACAGAAATACAGATCTCCAGAGACGGAGAATGAATTTTTCTGAACTGATGCTTTCTGACATAATGGATTCTAAATTCTATGCAGTTCAAATCAGTATCTTGCTTTTCAAACCTAAATAAATTCTGATAGTTTTACAAACAGCAAAACTACACAAAGTGAAGAGTCCAAGCCAGAATATAAGGTTTGTAAGCCTTTTTACAAAGCAGGATCAAACACTAATAAAGAACAATTTCAAGACATATTTCCGACAGTTTCTTAGATTTTGTAAATGAATGCAGTTCTTCTGATTTCAGTGGAGCCAGTCTGATTTACATTGCCTACTACCTGTTCCTTTGAGAAACTGGAGGATAACATAATCAAATTAATTTATAACTAAAAAATATTAAAAAAAAATGTTTTACCATCTAAGGCTCAACTTTTCCTCTTCTCAAAAACCTAGGAAAAGGCTAGTCTTTGCAGCATACACAAAAATTTACGAAATGCATACTCTGGACAACAGAAGGGAGGATTTTTACTCTGACCTTTTAGAATTTTACAGTATTCCATTACTTACTGCTGTTTTATTCCAAGACAAAAACCACACACATCTGTTCACATTCAGGTTCCAGGCCAGGTTAGATTATCTACAATGAGATTCAGAGATAAGAAGGAATGATTTGTTGCTTAGTCACATTTCTGCGTCTTGTGACAGATGTGAAGTAACTCTCAGCCATTAACAGAAATGGAGAATGGCATTTGTTTTGTTTTGTTTTTAAAGATGGTATAAGAAGAAAAGGGGACACGCCCCCTCCCTCGGGAAAAAGAAGTAAGAGGAATACACTTTTTCAACATATGCAGTATATTTCTACAAAGAATCCATCAGCACTGAACAAGAATTCTACGCTGTAGTGCTTGAAAAAGCACTCTTTTAACGAGCAGGTGTCTCCTTTACAGAGCAGTGGACCTTTTTGCCCAGGCCGCTGCCATTGAGAATAGTTTTATTTTCTTTCCATCTGATTTAACAGATGTCTTATGTACTTCACCATCTCAGCTATCTAGCCCATATAAGTTATGACCCTCAGACACATAAACACTTCAGGAGAATGGATAACAGCACAAAGACTGACTTTTTAACTGAGAGCTTGTCTACACATTCAGCTATTCGGAAACAAAAATTCAAGGACAGCAATTGCTGAAAAACTGTTCTTGAATGATTCAGTTCTTTCTATGAATATACTTGCTCCAGGAATCCAGGGAGCAAATCAGGAATACTTACTTCTCTAATACCAAATGTTATTAACTTGTGTAAAATAGATCACTACTCCTATTTCACACTTCACCAAGCCAAATAAACTTTTAGGTATGGACAAACCAGTAAGCAAAGCATCCTGAATACTTTCTACAAAGCCAGATTATGCTACAGGACAAAGTGTTTATACAAGACCAATCTGGAACCATGTCTTCACGCATAGGAAGAAAAATTGAAACAAGAAAACGTAAAAATTAAAATGTAAAAAAAAAGAAAAAAATATTTCAGATTTTTAAGGAAACATTTTATCATCATAGTGACAAAAGAAAGATTCTTGCTTTGATAGCTGCCTTGCTCAGAAAGCAGTGTTGGTGAAGTGATGGCAAGTAGAAAATAGATTTTGACAGACAGACAGAAACTAGTAATGGATTTGAAAGGCAATGCTGTGAAACTTGTTGAACCAGAGCAACTCCCATATCATTAAGAGAGATTCTTAGTTTGAAAACAACTTGCTACTGCAAGATATCCATCAGCTGTGAGGCTATCTTGACATGGAATACCACGACAGAGAGTTGCACTATTATAAAGGGCTGAAGCCTCATTACTATGGAGAGTTGTAAGAATTCTAAGGTAGCTGGAAAGTTAAGCTTCTTGGTTCCAAATGGTTATTTTTGCCCTCCTAACACAGCTTAGTTCATGTGATGCAGAGCTGGGTTAAAACTTGTACAATATTTGGATTTTTCTTCCACTGAACCATATGTTGAATAGGACTTTTTTTTTAAATCCCTTATCTGCTGAATGACAATGATGAAGATTATCTGAATAAAATGACCCTAGAATGGGAGACTTGCCTCAATTTAGCAAAAGAAATGGCAATTTCAAGAATAGTCCTGGGCATGGTCCTGAGCAATCTGCTCTAGGTGGCCCCGCTTGAGCAGGGGGGTTGCACAAGATGACCTCCAGAGGACCCTTCCAACCTCAACCATTCTGTGATTCTGAGAATAGCCTCTTTAAGTCTGAAAACAATGGCTTCATCAGGTACAGGAGGACTTATAAACAGAATGAGAAGGCCTGTAATACTTTCAGCTACCTACTGGTGAAGTTGTTTCTTTGTAGCACAAAACCTGTCTCCAAGTTTCTTGATGTGGTAAAAAAAACTCCTTATCCAGATGGTTGAATTTCTATGCTTCCTGAAGAAAGCTCTTCTAACCTGGGCAACTGGGAGGGAAGGAGTTGGCTTTCTAAGATATATCTTTCATTCATGTAATACAGGAGAGAGAAGCCTCTTTTTTGTACAGTGAAAAGTTTAAACTTCAAATGTTCTGACTGCTACTGTGGATGAGTTGTCTTACTGGGCTAAAAGCAATAATGATATCAAAACCAAGAAATTCTTCTCAAGTAGTATCCATTGTTCATGAGTATGGCTCATCAAGGAACAAAAAGACCCACAGAGGCATGTGAAAGATCTGAACAGAGAACGTGGCACCACAGAATCTCAGGCTGGCAGAAGTATAATTTGACCTTAGTTCCTCCAAAAGCAACATCAAAATCAAATATTATGATGCAGGAATAATAATACCAGTGACTGACTAAAAAGCTCCATCTATTTCTCCATAGCTAGTAAAATACAGTAATTGATCCACATCTTTCAGCCCTGACTCAGGACTCTTTCCATTGAACAGTCAGGTCACCGTCAGAGTCTTCCTTAAATCAAAACGTAGCACTTGTGTTGGGCCTCTACTCTCTATCAAAGCAAACACAGATATATTTTAAATCAAATTCTCGCTGACCTGTCTTTCAAAAGATGAAATATCAACTCTATGCGTTTCATGCTGGTCTTAGATGAGAAGTAAGATTTACAGTAAGATCTGTGTTTTTAAGAGGAATTAGCCCTACACTGATTTCACTATGAAGCTTCAAAGGGATCACAATCTGCAAAGCACAAAGAGATGCACTGTAGTAATAGACCAAGTTCAGATCTGTATAGCTACCGTAAGCACTGGTTACACAAAATGTTATATTACTTAATACTACTTGAAGAATTTAGTAGATCAAATTTGCTGTTGGTCTGTACAATGCAAGAGAAGCTATACTGTATGGCATAATTTTTTTAGTGATTTGTATGTATTGAGGTGTAGTATGGACATAACATCTAGAATATTACATGTGAACTGAATCATAAATTTACAGCAATTGCTTTTTTAGAATCCTACAGTAAATCACTTCATAGGATACACTATAACATAACACACATTTAGGTACAGATATACACAAAAATATTTAATGGTAGTGAAATTTACAAATGAAATAACAGTATCTTGCATTATCAACATTCTAAATATTAAGATTATGTTTTCAGAGGAAAACATTGTGTTTCACTGAAGAAAAAAAACACTTTCCCTACAGTAGTATTTTCTCTTTTCTGAAAAAGCTGGTTATACACCAACTCCATTGATTTCAGCAGAGAAACATCAAGGATGAGTTTAATTCAGCCGGTAGGCATAACAGAACAGGAGAACTTTGTTTTATTATAATGTCGTTTAGGTGACAGTTTTCTCCTGAGTTGCCCATCAGCAAACCCAAATAAAAAAAATACAAATCAAAGTTGCTTGCCCAAGTCTTATGTCTTGTCATGATACCGTTTCCATTTATACTATTGCAGCATTTAAAGTCCTCAATCATAGTCCCGGTACAGTAGGCAGAGTAGAAAATGTAAACAAAAATCAATTCTAAATTAAGTAAGTATCACTCCAGCTTAAAAAACATAAAAGCAGTTTAACTGGATCACTGGAAATTCCCTCTACATAGAAGGAATTTCCACAAGTATTGCAGAATTAGCTCATGGTACTACTGTACCATGCTCTTCAAAGCATTAAGCATGGGAAGGGTGGTTCAGGAAATGTAAGTGTTGTCATGGACGGCTAGAGGCCAGCATAAACTAATCCTTCACATCACACTAAAGGCAAAATGGTCCAGAACAGACCAAGAATCGGAAGGCAGACAAGTCTCCTCTGTTAGTCTCCACTCCTCCCATATTTGCACTGAACTTACTCAGACTGCAGGATTGCCCTTGCATTGCCCAGTAGCCTCACAAATTAAGGAAGAAAACATAACTCCACAGAATACATTGAATTCTTACATTGTAATTCAAGAGAAGAAGAATGTAAAGGCTAGCAAACCAGTGAGAAATTTTAAAATGACAAGTTTCTAAGGACAAAAGAAATAGTAGGTGACCGAAGTCAAGAATTAACTTTAAAGGAACAATGCGTGGAAAAAGAATTGACTTGTTTCAAAGATGTACTAACAAATGTCTAATGGAACAGCATCCTTTTTAAGGAGACAAAAATCCCAAGATGACTAAATGGCAAAAGTAAAGAGGCAACAGAAGAAATATTGATGAAAAATGCGGTGTAGATGCAACTAAAACCATCAAGAAGAAATGATTTAAAGGAAAAATACATGTTGGGAGCTAGACTGAGTAAAAAAAGAAAATTACACAGGAGAAAAGCATAGTATCAGAGGGGACAGCAAGCAATATAGTGAAGAATAATAAGGCTTTCTACAAATACATAAAAGGAAAGAAGACAGTAAAGGATAAAATGAACGCATTAAAGTATAAAACAGATGCTTAGATACAGGATGATGCAAGGTTGATGGCAGGATTAAACACCTCCTTCACGGACATAATTCTCCTCAGGAACTGTGAAGAAAATATCGGGAAACATGAAGCTAGTAGTGGCCTCCCAGATCAATTAAGTAGCAACATGCTGTTTTTACAGCTCACTACAAGTTAGTAAGAACAAATGTAAATGAATATACTGTTTCTTATTGGAATCATCTGGTGCAGTATGGACTGAAAACTCATCACTCCCTCTGCCTCCTATTTGGGGTTTCACTTTAATCAGACACAGATCAGTCAACTGCAAGTAGCCTATAGTGTGATTATTTTTTGTAACAGACATAATTTCAACTCCATCTGCAATAGGATGGGATATCCGGATACAAGGGATTATATAGTAAAAAAGACAAGACTAATTTCGTACAAAAGCATATTCATTGGAAACCCCTCAATAATGAAATTTAGTCAAATTTCTCAAAGGATAACTAAATTAATACGTGAATGGACTTGAAGGAGCACAGATTTTAGTAAATGCACTTTAAAAAATATTGATAGGTTAATCACTCAGCAGGAAAGAATCACTTCAGCATTCAGGTGGTAAAGTGAACAAAACAATGGCTACCTAAAAAGGGAAAGTGAATGTCATTGCTGTCAGTTTTTTTGAGAAAAAGCAACAACTGAGGTTCCACAGTCCACACACTGAAGCCAATTTAGTCATATTTTAAAGATGTCTAGCATTACTTTAGTATTAAAATATAAATTTTAAAATGTTTTATTGATCGATGACAGTGTGTCCTCTAGATCAGCTTGATTTCCATTCTTCTCCATACAGAAGATGGCATTAGGAAAGATGTTCGGTACAAAACCCGATCTATTGAAAGGCAAAGTAAGTTATTCAGACAAAGTAAGTTATTCAGGGCACATCTGTCCAAACAGCAAGTCATGACTTGTACATATGAAGATTGCTCAGAAATTTGCTATGAATCCCACCAGAAGGCTGTAATGACATCTCTAGGGAAGTTCTGGGAAAACAAGCTATAGCAAGTTCCAGTTCCCACTTCTTAAAAGGAAATGGAGGTGATGATACAAAGCCCTGTTCGCTTTGCCAGTCCCAACAGGTCTCTTTGAGTTGGCACCATTAGAAGGCTGCCACACTTACTTGGAAGCACCACATTTCTCATTTCACTGAGATGAGAAAAACAGCCAATAGTCCACTGGAGACAGAAGGGTTCACAAGGCGAAACTAGGCTACTAAAGAAGCAAGGGAGGAGTCAACGCAAAGAAAGACAATAATGGAAGAAAGTGAAGCGGACAAAAGAGATAAGAGGAAATGGATATAAAACAGCAGAAGACACAGTAAACTGGGTAACAACAAAGGAGAACAGAGTCAGAGGACAGGAGCACAGACAAGAGGCACAGCATAGTTCAGTTATTAATGTTACTTCTTAGCGGTTTCAGTACCAAAATATTCTGATAAACCCCAAATTAGGTGACTGAGTGGAGAAGAACATTCCTTCGCTTCACTGGGATTTCAGATGAAAGGAAGGTGCAATCTCTACCTTCAAAAGATTGAGTACATTTACATCTTCTGACAGGAGGAAAAACATTTACCTATTTTTAAAACAATTCTTTTATGTTTGGTAGGTATCAAATTGTACTGAATAACGAAAAAGGGGACATGAAAGTTATAGAAAGGCAAAGAGACAAACAGACAAGTTTTTACAAAGAAAAAGGGGAAAAATGCAAAGACTCGGTAGCTAAGGGGATAAGACAAGGATTGACTTAAAAATGGGTTCCATTATTATTCTTTCTCAAAAGAACACAGAAAGTATGAATGCATGCAAGATATTTATACAGTCTTAGTAGCACACAGCTTTTCCCTTAGAGGTGAAGAGTGAATAAGATGCACATGAATGTTTCTCCATAATGCAATGTGCTCATGCGTAGCCTGGCTTGCACTCTCTTTCTGGCACTTACCTGCTGCACTGGGCACAGCTGGCAGGTGTCGGTGGTGGGGGTGGGGGTCCGGGGCAACCTGTGCTGGACGAGGTCTGGGACTGCCCTGAGCCAGTCCCAGCCAGCTCTGCAATGGACAAAATGGACCTACCACCACGTGCCAGACTGTTCACCGGAGAGCACATGGTGCCTCTGTGAAAACGTGTTTCAGAAAGGGAGGTAACAGCTATGGGAGAGAGAGACATTGAAGAAAAAGAGGAGACACTTGAACAGGGCAGGAGCAAAGAGGCACCTGAGCATTGCTGGAGAAAAGAGACTCCTGAGCAGGGGCATGGCAAAGAGACACCCAAGTAGCCCTGGAGCAAAGAGATGCCTGAGCAGGGACAGAGGGGAGACACGGGAGGAGGTACACCTCTGAGGGGACTGCAGCCCATGGAGCACCCGAGTAAGAAGGAAGGAACAGCAAAAGCAAAGTAACCACTACACATTGACCCCAGGCTCCTGCGCCGCCATCGCCTCACCGAGGGGACTGACTGTGATGTGCAGTGAGGGGACTGGAGACCAGCGAGGGGGAGCAGAGGTGGCCAGAGGGAAACTGGGGTGTGTTTCTCTAAGACTGTGTTTAAATGTTTGTGTTTATTTCTCAATACCGGAGTCAATAATTAAAAGTTAATGATAATTGGCAATAAACTAAATTAAGTAAAATTCCACAAATTGAGACTGATTTTTTTTTCGCCCACAACATCTGGCTACCAAAAGGAAAACAAAGAAAAATAACAGTAAGAATATAAAGTACTGGCAATTTTGTCACTCAACTAGATGTAAACCATTATACCGTATTACTACCATGAAGACATAATTCCTGGTTTAAAATGTAGGTGTACAGTTATAACTTCAGTTGGCTAGAGGATTTTCAAGGATTAAAACTAAGGAGGGCCTCAGAATATTTCGTCCTACTGTTCCATGGAGCACCCTTCTCACATCAAAGCATTAAATGGGAAAACCATGGTGAAAAAGAAAATTAAATTTAGCAACAGAAACATCATTGCATTGCTGTGCACTGCTGTATAGTTACAATTTTACCAAGTCCAATACACACAACAGATTTTCATGTACATCATGAACAAAAATCAAGTTCTACCTAATCTTCCATTAGTGACTAGTAAAACCAGGATCATAACATCAAAGGGAACAAAAATTCATACTGTGTAACTACACTAGCTACAGCTGAATTATGTCAGAAATTAACTTAGACTTAGGTATCTACTTACTTTTTTTACAGTAACCATCAACGTAGTTTGTATTAACCTTCATTTCTTCATTATAATGATTCTGTAGATTATACTACAGGTTTTCAGGCAGTGATAAATAATACAGACTATGAAGCAGCTATCATTCATCATTTGGCAGGCAATATTTAAAATGAAAAGAGATGTTGCAGGTATTTCAGTACAGGTTTTTAGTCTAAATCAGTATTATCCACTTGTGAAGCTTGGTTATTTCTGAAATACGTACATATATATGTGGAACATATACAAACAAACTGCCATTACCACAGGCACACACACAATCTCTCATAAATATGCATGCACATACACACAGGATAAGTATTGCACGAGTTTGGAGGGACACCACTCCAAAGGAAATGCAAGACTACTAGAGTGAGGTGGGAGAATGAACAAGAAAATACAATAGGGAGGATGTAAGAAGAAGGAAGGCTTCAGGTTAGGATATCCAGCCTGTTCCTCCTAAAATACTGGTTCATTCCACTGCAGAAATAAGCCATTATCTGCTTCCAACTACTGACACAAATGCCTGCTGTCTTCCACTATTCCCTATCTGCACACTCAGGGATTCCTCTATGGAGGCATACGAACAGAGAGAGAAGATGTCAAGAAACCATACCCCAACATCGCTAAAGACCCTACTGTCAGCAGGAGCAATTTAGTTCCCACATTTCTAATGAGAACACAGATGAGACCTTAGTTGGAGCTGAAATTTAACAGAGAACCCTACATAATCATGTTTATAAGAACCTTATCTAATGATTTTTTATCCTAACCACATTTACTTGCATATGCTTTTCTGCTAGTCATGCAAAAAAGGTGTTCAGCTCTCAGGCTATTCCCTGTGCAAAATGGCCACTATTTGTCATCACAGTCAATGGCTGCCATTTCTCTATAGTTAACTAGCATGCAAAAATGAGACTATCTTTCATAAATGTGATTACTTCCTCCAATTGTTTTCAAACTGAAGCAAAATGAAAACCATTGCCTCTATATGGTTCAGAGATATGGCAAGATACTATTAAGATAAAGAGACAGTGAAGATTTGCATATGCAAAATGAGAAGAATAGGATGCAGATTTATAATATTAAACACAGGAGCTTGCAGGATTGTCTTAAGTTTGTCATACTGCCTACTCAGTTTGTCATACTGCCTCATCTCCATACCATAAGCTTTGGCCTAAACCTTAGATGCTCTTTCATTGTTTTCTGCCTCAGACCTGCACTACCTCAGACCACAGTACCCTGTTTCCCATCAGAGAGATACATGCTCTTCTTACATACTGACTGAAGTAAAGTAAATCCATCCGCATATCTCGCTGTCTAATAATTTCATTGTTTCCTCATCTAAGGATCAATCACCTAGAAGTGGGAGGCTGACCTGAAGGTTACTGCATTTCTTTCCAATGACTAGATACTACACGAGCAGATGTAAGTTCTAGTATCTTAAATCAGGAAAGTGAGCAGCAATTTATATTTGAGTCATCAATTATGGCAGCATAACTTCACAGGATGGTAGCATGGCTCTGTTCAACTATCAGTGCTCAATAAAATCTACAGAAAATAACTTATAACTATGATACAATCTTCTGAATATGGACTCATTCACATACATGTCACAAGACTAAGTCTGAATCCATGTCTGAAGTAAATACGTGACCAAAGTCACACAAGTATACACGCGTTAATTTAAAGTCCAATAGCCATTTCCTGCCGTGCTCTTTCAAGCATCACAATTTCAAACATGATTATATGAATACTTCTTAAACAGCTATGTCTAAAAACCCAAGCAAAACCCCTTCTTATTACAGGACTACCAGATTGTACCTCCAACATAATGTATTCTAAATCTTGTAAAAACTAAACTGCATCTGTATAAAGGCATCGTCCACAAAACTAAAAAGTGGAAAGTGTTATCTTCAATATATCATCACCTAAAAATTCATCAGTGTTGCAAATACACAACTATAACTGTAATAGTGAGTCATGACAATATTAAATGGGTAGTGTAGTAATTTCTCTGCAGATCAGATAGATGCCGGAAAGGATCTTCTAAACAGAAACAGTATTTCTGTACAGCCTACTGATGGGTGAACATAGTTCTAAAACTTTGCCAGTGCAATGTGCCAGTGCCAGCGCAATTTTATTCCCCACAGCAGCACAGTGATTTTACATGGCCTGTGACCCCTCCCCAAGCACCCACTCCAGCATGTAAATAAAGCCTAGCAAGTTAAAAAACACTTTTTTTTCCATCATGTGCTTTAAATATGTTGTTAGTGGAAGAAATAGTGTTTTCACGTAAAGTAAAATACAGAAATGGTTCTATGATACTGTTACGGTAGATTTTAGAAGTTGCAGAAGGAAGTAACTGCTGTGAATCATATTTTGGATGTGCCTATTGCACCACAACGAGTAGATTATATAAAACAACATGAAATAACACAGCTAGAAGTGACCTGATCAGGTGAAGGTGATTCCAAAGCCAGGTCTCTACTTGCCAACACACTTCAGAACTACATAGCTTCTTTGCTAATCAGATCATTACGCTATTCCATGTATTTTTCAATTAACCTCTCTACTGCCTTCATGTGTTTAATTGCCACTTTAGATGTTGCATATATGGTGTGGGGAAAGCCTTAAATAACTTCTCTGACTTAGTATCTCTCCATTTCTTTTAATTATAGTCTGCTTCTTCTTTAAGGTCTATCTGAACTAAATCCCGCTCGCCCTGTGATAACTGCAGCCACTATTGTTGTGAAGTTTGCAGCAGAAAAATCAGACAGACAGACAAAAACCTGTATGATTCTTCCCCATTCAGTCCTACCCTGCTTTTTGGAGGTGTTAGCGAGGTGCAAATCACTCCAGCATTCCTCTTAAACAGAACCACTGAGAACTTACACAGCTCCATGGAGAGACGGCAGCCTCCAAAGTCACTGTAACTGCAACAGCTGGCCAAAGTAGATAGACAGAAAGAGCTTGCTCTTCAGTGCTCGGTGAACTAATTTCATGATCTTAGCCTGTGTGTACCTAGTGGACAAGGCTTCATATCACTACAACTTGCACAGAGGTCAACAACATCATAGTAAGATTAAAGAACTCAGGTTTCATTTTCTTCCACAATCTAGAAGCAAATTTACTTTTTTTCCACAAGTACTGTTTATTCTTTCAATCTCTTACTAGGAACATACGCTAGAATTTTCACGGCCTAAATTTTCACCACACTTCACAGAAGCCATAAATAAAAATCATTAATTATAAGGAACAATAAACAACCGAATGGCCAGAGGAATGAAACTAATCCTCCTCTCCTCTCCCAGTGTATCTGTCCTGTCTTTTACAGGGTGATCATGTAGAAGGAAAAGAGGCAGGGGACACATACATGCATTGTTTGGTCACGTCACTAGCAGCAAAGAGACTTCAGCGATTTTCATTTGTTACTTTCACGATCATCAAGTTTATCTGAAGATTACTAACCCTGATTCTTTCGATTCTGTGAAGATACTAACAAGCAAATGATGGCATTTATATTTTAAGTTGTTGATTACTCTTAATTGATTACAGGGCAAGAACGATATCGATCTCAACATTTCAACACCCCCTTCAGGGGCTTATGAAGCCATTAGGAAGAAACAGGCACTTGATAGGCAGTAACAGAAGCACATAGCTTTAGACAGACTCAGAGCAAACCTGCAAATGCTGGGTGGCTTCAAGAACAAGTTAGTGTATCAGGCCACCTAATTTTTCTCTTGAACTCAGCACCTGCCTATCTTTCACAGGCAGTTTTTGGAGAAACACCCAAGCAAGCTCTGAATGAAACTCATTCTGATCTTGAAATGATTACACTTACTATTGTATAGCAATTTTCCTAGACTAGTATGTCCTGTTACAGTGGGATTAAGCAGCTGGACATAGACCATGCAATGTAGCATGGCAGCTGCATTGCTTCCAATACCTGATCTAGTAGTTCAGAATTACTACACTACCCTGCATTCCTAATGAATTACTACACAACCTTGCATTGTACAATATAGAGATACATTAACTAGTCATGAAGAAAGTAGCCTATGTGGTTAAAAAACACATTAAAGGGAGTCTTTCACCTCTGAATTGCATTCCTGAGCCCATCCAGATAAATTGTTTTCCTTTATCATAGCTTGAAGTAACTGATTTAAGGAAGAAAATTATACCTTCACTGGCCAAACAGCAGTCTTAAGAAGGCAAATTCATTTGATCTCCATTTCTTGCCTTGCTTAAGGAGAGAGTCTGCTTACTTTGTTTGTAGATGGTGGTAACACAGGTGCCTAATCAAACAGACCTTGTTACACTGACTGGCATGCAAAACATGAGGTGGTGTATGTGTTATCTTCTATAGCTGTAGGAGGTAATCAGAAGTCTTTTCCTTGTATTTTTAGTGTATGTATTTGGTCTCCCAAGCTTAAATGAGACAACAACCAGTGAACCTCAATGTTGACTCAGAAGAATCCAAATCACTCACCTTGCCTTTGAAAAATAATTATCACCTTCCCATATGAAGAAAAAAAAATCTGAAAGTTGGCTAAATCTCTGGATGTAATTTTGACCTAAAAGCTTTATGATTTTTTTTTTTTTAAAGACAGCTGCTTGCCTATCTATCTGGTGACGTGAACCCTGTTCACTTGCAGTCTATCCCTGCATTAGGACATCTCAAAGTGTTCAGTCACTCAGCTGGGCATTGTGAGTGTAATTCATTTCCTCCTTAACCCAAAGACAGTTCACTGTCATAATTAACACCCTGACTAACATTAAACATCTACCTGGAGGCACTGTTGCCTACAAAGCACAAATTGAATGAGCACTAGGCAGAAATGCCCCCGAGCTTTAACATAAATTGATTTAGCTAAACTGGTGAAAGGTAAGCACAAACTGTCTTGTGTTGGTTTAAAGGTAACAGTGGTGTAGCTCACACATTCAGGCTTACGAGCACAACAGACAAGCCTGCATTGCATGGGTTTAGAACAGGCACAGTATCCACACAGAAATTTTGTAACCGTTTATGGCATAAGCTCCTTAGTTCAGTGGTTTCCAAAGTGTGGTTCTCACAGAAGGTTGTGATAATAACCTGCAAACCACTCTCAACACTAATTTTACAGTGTTTTACATATTAATACCAGTGGGTTGGCAGCTCTCAACAAAGGCGGAAGCATTTGAGCTATTGGTTATAAAAGTTTTGATAGCCCCTGGTCTAACTAGTCTTACACAACTTCATGTGTGTTTCATTAACCAAAGCTTCCTACTGATCTGCAAGAGGAGTAACAGGTGAGTGACATTACAACTACTGCTGGACTTCTGTAGTGGTCTTCAGGAAATAAATTGTTGGGCTTAAGCTAATTCACTTTGAGGAGTCCTATCACAAATATTACCATTATAGCTGATATTAGAGTTGCTTTTTGCAGAGACCTTTAGCAGAAAAGTCTAAAAAACAAGCGAGTGGGGGAACTCAATTTAGGTCTCAACAGTTGGCTTTGAGATCACAGTGGAAACATACTGTAATACCAATGATGTCAATGTTGTCGAACTGCTCCCACACCTATTCTGTGATTATGCAGAGGATGTCAGGCTACAGCATTCCTTCTGATGTTTTTCCTGATAACAAGACTTACTCCCAAGCAGTAGTGCAATGAAATAGTTTTTTCCTTAAGGAAATTAATGGTCCCAAGTTACTTACACACTAAGCATTGAATGCAGGCTCCAGAAGACATTAGTATATGTAAATTAAGATTCTTAAAATAAGATTCTCCAGCTGCTATACCTTTAGAAGCAAAATGTAAGATGATTCTAATCCTAGATATTAAAATGCACAGATTTTGTGAAACTGGCTTTCATACTAGAATCTCATCTTCCTATTTTTAAAAGTAGCCCATACATGGATATTTAAATGATGTAATATTCTCAAGAAAGTCTACAAATTATCTTGATTCATCTGTGTGTCTGTGCCTACTATTATTTTGAAAACA
>NC_134352.1:50897509-50912509 GCF_964195595.1 Calonectris borealis | reverse complement strand
ATCAGAAGGCCAATGTTACTGGACTGAGTTTGTTTTGGATTTTATCTTTTTTTTCAACTATAGAAGCCAGTCTACCTCAAGTCCTAGACAAATTCTGATTTGTTCCAAGAAGATCCTGCCACCCACCCCCGGAAGTACAACCCTGGGGCAGTCAGTACATTTCAACTGGTAACAGCAGCCACAGGCTGCACAGTTTTAGAGATAGATTATAAAATTCCTACCACTACAACTCCTAAAAATCAGGTAGTACTGGCCATTCTGGCATGGAAGCTATTAACCAATCATACATCTATCTTGGAAATACAGTTTAGAAACAATTTGGGGATTCTTAGTAAACTAATCTAGCAGAGGCTGAGAAATTCCAGATGATGCAGAGCAGTCTCTAGGATCAAAACTGGAAAATGCTGCTCTCCCAAGTATCTCGGAGATGCACTACAGGAGTTGCATTAGTGTGCCTGCGTACAGTACACAAAAGGATTTTAACACTTTAGGAACAGAAGTATTCATTTTGAACCTACATTATGCTGAAACTATGATGAAGTTCAGACTGCGCCTTATTTTTAGTGTGAACAGAATAAACAATAGTAGTCTGTGACAAATGAAGGCATTGATTAAAACTGGAAAAATGAGGCCAACTTGAGTAAATCTTATTGGTTTGCCTGGTTTCCTGTCTGCTCGTTTGCTAGTAACTAAGAACAAAGCCTAACATAGCAACTAAATGTTAACAGAGAGACATTAACACACACACAGAGTCCTCATCATGGCTGAGTGGTGTTATAATATTCATCTTCTTAAGTAAGAAGTAAGGTATAACTCATGTGTGGTACTATCTATCTCCTCCAACCTTGTGACTGAAGATGAACGTCATAACACAGAGCAGTCATCATGTATACAGTGTACATTCTTCCTTCTCCCCCAATCCTGAAGGAAACTGCTTTACATGATAGAAATGAAAAATAAAACGTACTTGAAATAGAAGGAAACTGCAGATACTGAGTATTAAATAACTTGTAAATTATTACAGCAGCATGGAAGGAACACACTAACATAAACATGTTCTGAGGCTTCACTCACCGCTCATACCGCACTTTCTCTTTTGCAAGCTGCCTTGAGATCCGAGTAGAAAATTTTCCATAAGGACTAAGTACTTTTAATGAATCACACATCCCTTTAGCTAACAATTTTTCATGAAATGTGGGTACTGACTCCTGCATTCCAACCAAAATAACAGTTTGTATAAACTTAGCACTTATTGAATTTACACTGCAGTTTCATCTAGAGAGTTGGATACTGCTCACTCTCCCAATCTGTTCTCCAGTGTCTTACTACACGCAACCTGTTACTTTATGCTGTTAATCTGCTTTCTATATTTCACTCCAGAAATTACTCCTATCTGTGATATGCCATGTGCAGAAGTAGAAACTGTATTTTTACCGGGTATCTATTAGGTAAGAAGCAGTACAGAATGCAACAGATTATTAATAATTATATAAAATGTTACTTTTTGAGGAGAAATCTATACTTACATACTTGCTTAACTGTACTTTGACATGTAAAAGTTAGTAAGGAGGAGGTATGTCCAGTGGTTAGGAAAAGCAACTGGGTGTGAAGATGTACACTTACTCCTCAATCTCAAATGATGTGCTATGGGATATGGAGCAAATAATTTCATTTTGTGTTTCTGTTTATCCATATATAAAATTCAAGTAATAATATGTAACTATGCATAGGCATGCTGCAAAGCTTACTTACCTGATGGTAAAGATGCTATAGATAAGCCAAGTATTTGCTATTTTAAATGCCTGTACATAAGGAAATTGAAGTTACACAATGCTCAGTTCACTCCCACTTAGACACCCTATATATATATTTTTTTTTGTAAAGAAAACCAAGCAAAATTGAAAAATGCATCATCATTCCTTCCTGGACTTCTTGCATACTTTTTAGGTGACTTCTGCATAAGGCATGGTTGCATGTCCTTAGCACAGCAACCTGTACTCATAAAATGACACTTGGCACTGCACCTGGGACACTGTAACCTCCATGGACTAAAAGGATTTGGTTTGTCTCGTCCCTTCTGATTATGCAATGTATGCTAGGAACAAGAGTGTGTGGCGACACGGATCAATGGACGGCACACTGTGTTTTCTGGTCCCGCTAGGTTCTACTCTTCATTTCTTGTTTCATGCACTACCTTTAACATTCCTCCTACAAGAGGGCGGGAACCACACATTTTATTCACCATACTGTCCCAATAAAAAGAAAAAACCCTTTTAAAGAAAAAAGGATTTAGAAGTAGTCATGAAATTCTAACCTCTTCCTCCGATATTGTAAGCAGCTTAAACTTTCTAATTATTAAATGTGAACATCAACATACACGGCTTACATCTAAGAAATTGCAGGGATGAGAAGACATTTAATCATGTATTCACATCCTTTGTCTTCCACTTGTCCCTCTGTGTTCCCCACCAAGAAAAGAAAATAAAGGAAATCCCAGGCAGGGATGATGACAACACTTCAGTCAAATGACAAACAAGGCAATTTGTAAAGAATATTGTAGAAAGAACCCTACTAAAAGATTTCCAACATGAAATTTAACAATCTGTCAAGCACCACACCCAGAAGAAAGTTGGGAGTCACTCAGCATTGTATCATTTGTACTCGTACAGTGAATTACCAATGTAAACCACATAGGTCCACAGGGACATACTAGTGCCTTCTCACTGCATATTAACTTTAAGTCCTAAGGCATTCAGAGGGATAATGGTATTCAGCATACAGTCAGGTCTCAAAGGAAACCAAAATGCATCACGTGTCAGCTGTATGTGTTTTCCCTCTCATATTTATGTAACATATATGATGCATATACAAATACAGAAACATATAATTATCTTGAAAGACAAAGAAAAGAGTCAACTGTTTGGAGACAAATTATTCATTAAATCCTGATTTCACTGACTTCAGTAACTTACTCCCATTGATTTCAGTAGAGTGGCTTCAGTAGGAATGTTAAGACTTCTGTGCTGCTTGCACATTCAAAAAACTTCTCAAAATGTAGTCCTATGCATAAATACTAAAAGTAGCTGGTTTCAGCAGTAAGGAAAAGGTAAGCAAAAATAAATGCACTATATGCACAAAATCCCTTACAAATTCAAGGTATTTTTTCTTGCTTTCTCACTACACTATGAACAGCTACACTAAAAGATTCCCTCAGAGGGGAAGAAAGCAACTTAAATTTGGGTATTCTTCTTTGAGAGGCCATATGCCTCTGTGGTCAGAGATCATCCTCTTCACTTCTCCCTTGGAATATCAGAAAGACTTCTGGGGTTTCCGAGGCTGAAACTCTGGTGTAACAGACGGCATATATTGCCTCATCATAGCAGGACTCGAGGTGTGGTGGGAGTAAATATTTTTCTGAGGTACTGCTACGACAAATTTTTTCCTCTTCAAAAAGGCCATGCTGTCGAGTCTTAGTACTGATAAAGTTACTACGAGTCATCTCAGGTTACATCTGCTCTCTTGGAAGGAAAGATGGTTGGCCATTGCTGCCCATGTGACATCCTGCACTTACATGAGACCAAATACAAGGATGCAGAATTGTCTAGTATACCTGTACTGACAGCATAAACATACCTCTCAAAGAAAAAGTTACAACTGATTAATCTTCCTCTTTAAAAAGCCTGCCTGTACAGAGCATTTGCACCAAACATGAGAGAAACATATAGTTCAATAAAGACTGCAATTCCCCAGAAATCATGACGTCATCATGCTTCTACAATGGCAAAATGAGTGATAAAAGCACTGTTGGAGCTCCAGGTATCTCTCTAAATCTCAGGAATGGATATACTCAACACTGAGGCAAACAACATTGGCTGACCTAAGGCTGAAAACGTATTAACACAGAGATATCTGAAGTCAAAGAGGGGAAGAGGGAAGCAAGAGGTGGACAAATATTAGGACCTTGATCTCCCATCACTTTAGCCATAGTTATAAGCTATCAGAAGAATAATTTTCATCAAAAGGTACCCAGTAAGATGCCAGACGCACTGGGAAACAGGGCATTTCACTAAAAGACAGATCCTAATCAGTCAAATAACTGTGGTATTTAAAAAAAAATGAAATGCCTACCACATGTGGATGCACACTGGAGATGACTGAAGATGCACTTAAGATGATTTTAGGTCAAAACCTTTTAGGATTAAAAAAAAATCCACAATCATGTGGGTAACAAAGACATGAGAGAGAGACCACCTTCGCAGTACTTCATGTAAAAAACATGGTTCATGTGGCTGCTTCTGCTATTCTTGCTGTTCTTTCTGCTGTTGCTGAAAATATCACTGCTTGAGGATGAGCAAGTGAGATTTAAATCCTGGAAGCCACTCAGTGTTCACAGTATGATGTGGAAGGATGTGAGGTTTGGGTGTTAAATCTGTGAGAGTTCACTGTGAAACAGAGTAGGAACAAAGGCAGGGTGCTGAAGTCAGAACTGCCTCAGCCAAGCTGGAGCCAGAAGGATCAATCATGTTATTTCTTGCCTCACCTTGGGGAGGATTGTTAGTAGAAGATGAGTCAGGGAAGCTGTGCTTAAATATCTTTCCCCACACGATCAGTAATACAAGAATCTTGGAGCAGAAGCACTGGCATTTCTTGTTGACATCTGAAGGGAAGAAGCAGACCTCAGGCTATCCTCTGTCCTGAAAAGCAACACATAGGGCATCATCCTTCTTTTCCCATTTGTGATTTTCCCTGCATCTTGAAACAGGTAAATCCATTTGGCAATTAGTTACAGGCTCCAGACAGATAAGAGGTACATGGATGTTCCTGGAGACATCCATTCCCTGGACCATCTGCTTTCCCACCAAAAGGAGTGGATCCCACATCACCTTGTTAATATAAAGCACGGTGGTCATGCCTTCTGTCATCTGTTCATGATGGCCTTACTATGTAAGCTAAAGGCTGGTCACAGGTATCTTCCTGCTTTGACCTCTCAAGACACTGAAATGTAAATTAAGCCTTTGGTTCTGAGATGTCAGTGAAAAAGCAAGTCTAGCAGAGACCAAACTTCTCCAATCTGGAAAGCAACCTTTGCCAATTATTGCCTGATTTTTGCTTTCTACTTACAGAGGGAGTCATCGTGCTGCTCAGTAGTCACCAACATGTCCATCAAAAGGGGTAGACAGGAGCATAAAGTGTTCAAATGACATCTGCATTAAATGAATGTGCAGTGTTGTATTAGGTTGCATATAAGTGCAGGATGTCCTACAGCCAAATATGGCCACATTCCACTCCAAGAGAATAGAGGTAACCTGAGTCACCTTGTTAAGCTTTGTCAGAGCTAATAAAATCAACAGTACAACTTTTGGCAAGAGAGAATTCCAGCGCAGTTTTCCGTAAGTTGCACCATCTGTTTTATGAGCCAATCTTATAGACATGGCCTGATGACAATTTGGGTTTTTTTAATGTTTTCAGCATCTTCATGAAAAGGTCCAGTAGGAAGTGTTATCAGAAGTGACAGAGGCCTACCACAAAGAAAAGGCATAGCAGAAAGAATCTTGCAGGTTAAAATAAAAACCTTGCTGGAGCAACAACAGCGTCTCATCTGCCTGAACTTTAATTCTGGATTTCAGTCCTCTTAAGTCCAGGACTGATGGATCTCCTATTTTGTCCCTGGTTCTCAGAAATAGCTGCTGTAAAACAACTTTCCTCCAGTGTAAAACAGTTTTAGATGGTCATATGATTCTCCTAACAATTCAGAATCCTTATTTGATGAGTCTCTGAAAATGATTAAGAAGGGGGTTTGGAGTAAGACAGTGTTGGAAACTGGTGAGCTACTGTACCACACTCCTATAGACTGTTTATGAAGGTCTGAAGAATATCTGACAGCACAGTCCCAAAGAGATGACAAGAAAGAAAAGAGAAAATAGGACAAGGCATTAAACATTTTTTCTAGCATAATTTGCCAAAGTCAGTTTGGAGGCTCAATTGTGTATTTTCGTAAAAATTCATTCTGATGAGCAGTGCTAATGGCTACGTTGCCTCTTTCTGAGGCAATCATACTGTGTATAATCTGCTTGAAAAACAAGAGAAAGCTGACAAAATGATCTTGGATGTGAATAGAAACTCATATTTTTTGACAGCTGAATGGCAGACTCTAGAAGAATGTAAGGTACATCATGAATCCTTGACTAAGCATAAAAATTTCACCTTCAAGAAATGATTTCTGATACTAGATTTCCAGGACCAGGCACCATATTCTGTATGATGCAAACTGATTTTTGTTGAGATTACTTCTTGCCTTGTCCAGACCTGAGACCAAAGCCGTCCACAATCCCTCCAGACTTTCCAGATGAGATGGACAACTGATTATTTTTCTCAGAAGTTACTGGTTGAGGTGACTCTCATAATCCTTTCACACTGTGTGCCTCCATTCCTCTGCAAGTGAGGGGGACAGGACGGGGTAATCCAATGATGGATGAGCCCTTTCAGTGAAGAGAGGTGATTATCACAAGAAGGGCAATGCTGGAGATGGGACACCTCAGACAAAACAAAAAGAAATTCTGAAGAAGAAGAAAAAGGAAGATAGCATCTAAGATAAACAAACAAAACAGATTTAGCTGCAGGAACACCACTACTGAAAATTACTTCACTCAGCCACATGGGATTGAAAAAAACCAAAGTGTGAGATGTACTGGCCTCTATAGATGCAGTCACGGCATACATGCACGCGTTACAAATACTGCTGAACCAGAGAACATTCTACAGCCCTCCACAGCAGGATATTTACAGTCAACCTCAGTCTGAATGTACATATATATAAACACCAGAGATGAAACTACAAATATGCATCACAACTTATTTACACATGAAGATCAATTATCCCGCACGGTCCCTGTGAATAGTATTACCCAGCTTTCGTCCCATGTTAGGGAAAGGACTAGAATCACAGCAATTCTTTTATCAAAAGTACCTGACAGTCAGCTACATTAGTATCTCCATTGGCTCATCAATCCTGGTTTTGTTCTTGGGCGTTCCATGAATAGAGATTGCCAGAATTGCATGGCGAACTTGTTTTGTAGGACAGCACAAAGCAGGACTTGGATAATAACTGTAAGCCTGTTTTCATTTTGACTTCAGAGGTTTCAAAGTTGTCTCTCCAGAGGCAAAGGATCAGTTAACTGTGCACTGTGATGCACAGCTCCCTACCCATAAATATCTTATTAGTACAATAAAGAGAAGCAGGCCTCTTAAATCCGTGATGGGGATATTAGTATATTAATACAGGATCCACAGCCTACAGAGAAATATGCATTAACATACATGTGTTAATCTAATCTATCTAATCTAATCCATCTAATTCCTATCAGTACATCTAGGTAACTTCTATGAGCAGCTGAGCAGTCCTACATTTTTCAATACTTAGATGAGAGGCTGGTAAGAAGTCTAAGGTATTATAGACACAAGCCAAAGAGTGAGAAGCTGGCAGAATGTAAACCACAGAAAAAAAGTTGGCTGAAAGGCGTCATTGCATCCTATGCCATTGCTGAGCTAATGGGCAGTAAAAAATGAGGAGTAAGTAAATCTAGATCTTAGAAATTAAAAGAAGGTAATATTGCAGGTAATGTCTGCATATTATACATCAATGTGTTAAAGGGTGTAAGGGGAATAGAGGCAAGTAGCTCAATGGTTCCCAAAACTTCTACTGTTTGATTCGGCATTAATGAGGAACAATTTATGACACACCAAGACTGCTTCTAGAGTGTTCTAGTAATAACATGCAGCAAAAAACAGATTACATGTAGCCTCCAAATGCTTTCAAAATCTCTTTTAAATACAATGTAAAACCTAGATGTACCTAAACTGGAGTCAATAAAATGAACCTGACCTTTCTTGGCCGATGGTCATAAAACTAAATTTAAGTACAGGCAATCTTTCTTTCTTTTTTTCTCCACCTCTTTTTGAAAATTATTTATGATACAACTTATTTCTATCTATATTAGTCAAGCTAACCACATTATTATATTTAAGTTCCCTACTGAGCTCAGTGTGCATCATGTATAGAGGTAACTGGCAGCCATTCCTCATGCTCTGATACTCATCAGGTTCTATTTGGGGTCCTGTGAATCGCTAATCGTTCAACAACCTTTGTAAACAATATTTGTAAACAGTAACTTCCCTAGAAATCATAACATAATATATCATTATATAATATACTTTCAATTTTCTAAATCCTACCCCAGAGAAGTGAGACTGAAAATGTAACAAATGATGATTCGATCTGGCATTAAGCACATGAACAAGAGAGTTCAAGATATATTAACGGTTGTAGTTCTGCTGCACACCCCCTAGCTACAAGAGGAGCATATCCCAACCAGGCAGACACTGTGAAACAAGTCCTTCTCCCACAAGTCCTAAGCCACTCTCTCTGAGCTACAAGTTCCCAGTCTCCTATATAGCTTGCTAGTAAGCAACAAGCAGTTGACATGTGACAGGTTCTAATTCCTGTCCCAAGTCCTTCTCCATCTGCTTTGTGCTCCAGCGATCCCATTTCCCTTAATGGCACCATGACTTGTACATAACAGGAGATTCACCACATCTTCAACAGAGCTACATAGATGTGTCTAAGAGACAGATGTGGCTTAGGATCCATGAATTCATATGCAAATCTCAGCCCCAAATGTTTGCCTGCTACTTAAGCCTTTGACAACTTTTTTTTCCCCCCTTGCTCAACTGGAATATATATTTATTTATTTACCCGTAATTTAAAAAAAAAAATTACCTTAGGTTGATACTTCTTTTTCCTTTAATTACCTGACAAACAGTAGTATAACTGCATAAATTTTGCCTGAGGTGAAAGTTGGAGTTGAGCCTAATCACTAGCTGGAGACATTGTTCTGGCTAACTTAGGCAGAACACATTTGTACTGTATGCCTGAACAATGGTTAGGCACTACAGTTAAGGATTCCTTTTAGCAGTTGTCGATTTTGATTAACCCTTTTCTAGATTATCTAAGCACACAATTTCTCTGCTTTACATTATTTAATTTGCATTAGAGTATAAAGGCAGACGCAGTGAGTGGACTCTGAGCTCAGCAGAGCGTAAACACATGCACAGAGACATGATTAGTCTTCAAAGAAAGTATATGCAACTTTCTGACATGCAGACTAGCATCTCCTTACACACTATACAGTTCATGCAGCAGCATTGATTTTATTTCCAGAATAAACCACAGGTCTTCCTGTTCGCCTGTCTTGAAGTAAGGAATCAAAAGTGAAGCCATGAAAGTACAAGAGGCTATCAAAGTTGAAGAAAATAAATAGAGATAATATAAATGTGCCTAAAATATATATTAAAAAAGATACTATTGCAACTGAATGTCATTTGAGAAAACTGACCAAATATTATTTTGGTCAGCATTTACTGAAAGACAAATGAGTTCTACAGTAAAAGGGAATCATAGTTTTTAAAAGTTATATACAGTTCTTAAAATCCTCAAGTTATTTCATTCTACTGTTTCATGTTTTTTGTGTGAGCTGAAGTTTCTGGTGTTAAGCCACTACGTAGGTAGGATGTACTTAATTCCAAGGGGTCATCAAAACTATCAAAACTTCGCTAGAACGAGAACATTTCACCACCATTGCGACGCCCCAACAGTCTGCAGCATCCTGCATGACCTGCCCCTCGCCGTTTCCACCAGTGTCTGTTTATATAAGCCTTTAAACTTAGACAAACTCGATGCCCAATCTAGAACTAGCCCTTTAAGCAAGACCCTCAATAGCACCACGGGACAGAATGTATCCTAGTATGCTTAGAGATGGTCTGATCAGATTTTCTGATAAATTACAGAGGAATTTTTCCTCAGGTAAGAGTGTTCTCATTAATTTTCTCCCTAAAATACACACATTAGTACTTACCAAAAAAACAACTCCTGTATTTGCTCATTACTCACCACTGAGAGAGGCCTGAATGAAACCCACAGTAAGGACCAACCAAATCTGCAGAGTTTCAGAGCTAGAACCCAGACTTAAACCTGAATTTTCCAGCTGTTATTTCATCTGTACAGCACATTGAGCCAATTTAACACATGATGATTCTGCAGGCTAGGGCCATCATATCAAAATGAATTCATTCTAAAAAACACTTAGCTCTTTTGGCTTTTCATTCATGTTAGAGATCTCTAAACCATCAACTACTTAATCTACACTGCTCTTAAAATGAAATTTCTCTACTCCTGATCGTATTATTTTCTATGAATCCAGTCAGAACTCAGTTTTTACATGCACAAGTAATTTGTTTTGCAGAGATCACATGTCTCAAAACTTCCCACATTTCAGCCATCAGGTTGGTTTGTTTGTTTTAGTATACTAAAAGACTGCATCACCATTAATAAGGTGTTTGTATGCCTGCTATAGGCCTTCCAAAACCCTGAAGAGACTCATCAAGAATCCGTAGAACATCAGAATCACTCAGCCTCAATTCATGAATCTCTCATCATGAAAATGCACAGGAGACTCTTACAGCAATGAAGGCTCCTATTGGCATATATAAATGTAAATGACAGAGGTCTCTCCCCTTTATATCAAATAGCATTTCAAGAAGGAGAAAAAAAACGGAGGAAACATAAAAAAATTATGCTTACTAGTGAAGAACATGTCCACTGTTTCCAACACTAAAGTAAACATTAAACATTTTTCTTCTACCAAAAAAGTGTGTTTAACACTGCCAAAGTCAGCTTAGGAATCTGTACTGAGGCACTTCACTTGGAACTCATAGTGAGAGAGACACATGTTTTTCACAAATGCAAATTTCTCACAATCGGTCCAGTCTGTCCCCCCCGCCCCAAACTTACAGCTTAATTAGTATTTTTTAAAACCCTTTGTAAAAGGTAAAATGTGAAGATTTTCTTTTAGTATGAGAGGACAGGTATTTTCTTTCTCCCTTCCTCCGTTTTGCATTGCTACATCTGGAAATAAATCATTAACAACATATTAATGTAAATATAATATCAAAATATTGGCAAACTTGTAGCAACATACCCATAACCCATATATGCAGTAGTGGCCTTCTAAAAGTACTGAACTTCAAATCCTTAAAAAAGCAATCCATTAAGAACTTTACAAGGAAAGTGCCCAAGGCTAGTTTAGAGGCTGATTGATGTTACTGAGACACATTACAAAAATAGAGGTTAAAAAATATGTAATAAAAATCTCATGCTTGATAAAAAATGTAATAGTGTGACATGTAACTTCCAGATAAAATATGGTATTCCGCCATATTTTTATACTCATGTCTGCTATTATGTTTTTACTGAAGTAACAGGAATAAGAATTGGAATAATGGTATACACCATTTCAGGTAAAATATTTTAGAAGCCCATACTATTCAGTAATAAACTTAATAAGCAAGAACACTTTCATTCTGTAACCCCTTAATAGTCATATTTCTGTTTTCAGTTTTATATGCTTTATTGCAATTGTTTGACAAAGAAACATAAAGCACAACTAAAAGAACCACAAAAGCACTCTGTTTTACAAGGTAGGTGAAAATAAATTTGGGAACGTGCGAGAGCTAGGGAGAGGAGAGAAGTGAGAAGCTGGATGAAGATTTTAGGTCCTGGGTGGCCTGAAGTTGAAAGATACGCACTTAAGCGCCCAACGGAAGAGGCGGGGGGAAGCCTACTCCTGTGCACACGCACATATGGAAGAAAGCAGAACAAACAGTGAGCGGTGTACAGCCCTGATCTGCCCTTGATTTTCTAGGAGTTTCTTCTGGAAATCTGGTGAATAAAAGAACACAAGAATCAAAACTCTGTCTCCTTAGCTTTTACTGAGCACACTCCACACTGGCAAGCAACTGTATACAGTGCTTTCAAAGGCATATTGCTGTGTAGGAGTGATGACTGAGTGCCCTCCAGGCACCTCAAACGCAATGCTGTCACTTCTAGTCACTACTCAGCAGGGCTAATGCCATACCTGTTATGACAAGAATCAGCCACTTAAAGGCACCACACCTCTGCCCCCACAACGCATACTTGGAAGAAGGTATGAGCCGCACAATAACGTTTTAGGCGTTGCCAAGGAGAAGCAATCTCTCCTATAAACACTGAAGAGGTAAGAAGCACAGAAAATTAATAAACTCAGAGAAAGTATTAAATGGAGGAGGACTTCTTAGCTGGAGTCCAAATAATTCCTGTAATTTTGTAGTAGTTCCTCTTGTGTACGGTCAGAGAAAGTAAAAGATTAAGATGCCATTTGACCAGGCTAAACTGGGTTTTAGTTGTCAGCCTAAACCTGCCATCTGGTGTCAAGATACAGCAGATCACACCCCAGATGTGATCCTTCAAACAAATTGCATTTCTACCCCCTTCCTCTCTTTCTGCAGCGCGAGCAGAGAAGAGGATCTATCAAAGATGCAAATTGGCAGAAGTTTATTTCTTAGTAGAGCAACTGTTAATAAGAACAATCACATCAACAGGTAAAATTTCACACACATGCAGAAAAAAATTAATTACTGCTCCACAATCTCCATCTGTCAGTATTCGGTGCCATGGAAATATGTCTGCGGTTGAGGAAGGAGGTATGAATTTCTTGCTAGCAAAATATGCAGGTTGGCCCACCTCAACCATTTGAAAGTCTTCTGAAAACCTGGTATTTCTTTCAGGGCACTGTAAGTTTTGAAATCTTTGTCTCATTTCTTTACTTCTTTCTGTCGCAATATCTCATTCCACAATTGGGGTGGAGAAGGGTTATGCAGCGCTATCATTTGCACCTCATTAGTCTTGGGCTGGAGCTTTGAGAAAGCTGATACTCCCTCTAAATTTTTACAGATGCTTCTAGTTTACCAGTTCATGACTGCACTACTAGGAAAGACTTCCTGCCACTAAACTGCTTGCTGGCATGTACGCTGAATTTCAAAATCCCTGAAAAAGTAAAGCTCTGTGGTGCTCACTTGCCTTATTCTTGAGGAAAAAAAGTATCCTGAAAAAACATGGTAAAAAAACCTGCTAACCTGTGAGACTAAAGCCCTTGGAAATATTTCCTTAAAATTGCAGCACATCTTGATTTTGAAACTCCCCACAAAAATGTTCATTAACAGGAAGGTATTTGTGGAGGTGTTTGTGGTGTAAATTAGTATTATGACACATTAAATAAGTAGGGAGAATAATTCATCAACAGATACCTTGTGTTTTGCCAAAATCTAGATATTTTCCTTTATTTCCTACATGTCACTTGCATAATCTTTCACTCAGTGTTAGAAGATTTATATGAGAGATTCTTCCTTCTCCACAATGTCATGCCCTATACTCCCTTCCCTAAAGGGTGAGAACTCTCTTTGGTTGTTTTTTTGGTTTTTTGGTTTTTTAATTACTTTTTATTTTGCTTTGCTTATAATGGTTTTGGAGAGTTTTCTGAAGTTCCAAGCAGGTGACACTGGTCTGTTCTTAATCTTTAGTGCTTTAGTAATGTTAAGGCTAATGACGAGGGACACAAATCCCTTGATGGAACTGAATGCATTCCAAGCTCCCCGACCCACTCAGAGCAGTAATCCCCTGCAGCTGGAAGTTACTTACCACCATGCACAGCTAATACATTTTTTAAAAGCTAGTCACTAGTGACAAATGTAAACTGGACTGAGCAGCTCTCATCTCCTATCCCCAATCTTCCCTCATAACCCTGAGACTTGCCATTTCAATGATGGATATGATCTGCCTTTTTAAAGCTACCAAACCAGAGTTGTATAGCTCCACTCTAAGTGACTAGAAGGTTTTAAAAGCATCTTCAGCTGTCAGACTTGAACAAAAACAAAAAAGGTCATTCTTTACACAAACATTTCACAACTGGGAAAACCATCTTAGTTGGCTTTATCACTACCATTCTGAACACACTATTTATTTAGATGTTACATGCAAGCCATCTGTACAACACAATTACAGTATCTGCTTGACGGTATTAAGCTGCTTGCTGCTTTCTGTTGTCTTCATAAAACTGCTGCTTGGCATGGGAATGAAATCCAAGACTGGGGTTCAATTCTGCTGATGATAATTTGTTGCTAGTACAAAAGCACTCTGAAGTTCCAGCCTGGTAGTACAAATCCTGTGTACTATAAAGGCAGACTTCCATGCAGTTTCTCCTAGTTAACTGACTGCAGAGGAGTATCAAATTTACACATGGGCAAATTACAACAGAACCCATTTTTCTAGATATTCCAAGGGAAGGGAGGACTGTTTCCAAATAAGCATCCTCTCCTCACCAACTTCCATAGAATTCCACAGCTGAACAACCCAATGTTAAAAGTATGTTCCAAAGAAAGCAGTGAAAGAGGGAAAGCTGAAGTTTAAATATGAAGAAAAAGATTATATCGCTTGGAGGAAAGGAAAAAAAAAACTTCGTTGATGACATAATTATAACAAAATATCCCTGACAGGAATGAAAATAGAAAGGGCTTGATGGTAGTATAATTTTTTGATCTAGCTTTTTTTAAAATAAGGTTTAGTATAGCACCTTATTTCTGTTTATTAAATTTCCCAGATAACTGGCATTAATTACCATGATTTAAGTGATATTACCAATAGGACTTGGAAATAGCTACCAAAACACTGACTACAATACTTAAATTTCATTAGATTTAATTACTGCAAAGTTACATCTGGTGAGGGAAACATAATTGTATAACTATCCTCAGCATTCTAACTTGAGTTCAGCCTCTGCATATTACATATTTAAGTATCTAATTTAGGTCCTAAAATTCACTCCAGTTAATAACGTGTAACTAGCAGAAACATAAAGAGACAGTGACGAACAGGTCTCTATGAATTAAAATCAGGTCTAATTATGTGACCTTTCTGTGTCCCTTAGAGCCCTCCTGAGGGCAGGTATTTCAAGCAGTTTTGGTGACCAGTCTCAACAGTAACCATGCGAATGGAATGTGTAAGATGGGGAAAAACCATCTCCAGTACTAATGATGAAAGCAGAAAATCATTTGCTTTATACTCAAGGTTCTGCT
>NC_134352.1:50840009-50892509 GCF_964195595.1 Calonectris borealis | reverse complement strand
AGGATAAGAGAAGTGTGAGGTATAATTTTGCAATTGGGCTATTTGGTCCTTCAAAAACAATTCACAGAAACCATCTATCAAGGTTGCATTGTTTTAACTAAGCATTTCTCAATATCCAGCACAGTCATTACTGGCAATCATTTCTACCTATAACAAGCAATGGAAAAGTCTTTCACTTAGCGAAGTAGGATTAACATGAACAAATGTTTCTGAGTAACTTTAAGACCCAGTCCCAGACTGTTACTTTATGTTACACTGGAGCATGTTTTGGTAACCTCAAGAACTACTGTCTTCTTCATGAAACTATGGTTTATTATTCAAAAGTAATTTTTTAAGCATTTTTACCGAATTGAAAGTAGTTTTCAGATAATGTATAGAATGCTGGGAAGAATTTCAGTTGCTTTGTACAAACATTCTGCGGACAACCTACTTTTTTTCCCTCTGTCCAGTTTTGGCACACATACATTTACTATTCAAAACAATCATAAAGACTGATTGATTCAAATTTAGTTAGGACAGTGGTGTAAGAGAAATCATGCTTCAAATAAACCACCTATTTTAATTAAGAGTTCAGAAGAAGCACTTGAGCATGCAGAGCAGCTCAAGAGAATGCAAATGCTCCTAACTAAGACTCCATCTGGTGAAAGAAACATTTTCATCTAGAGAAACCACAGCCTTAGCTGGTAAAAGTCTGCATTCTCACAATGAAGTCAATTAGACCCACTGGGAAGCTGGTTACATCTTATAAATCTGCGTGCTAAAAGTCCTACTTTTTCCACATGGGATTCAATTCAACCAGCAATATTCATCTGATTGACATCTTCTGCGAAAAAGTCAACATGTCCAGATCAGGCATGCCCGTTACTGAAAACAGAGGATCACAAAGCACAAGAAGCATATGCAAGTTGTAAGAAGGTATCTCATACAGGGCATGGCTTAGCAAAATTCTAAGGACAGATAAAAATCTCTGTTGAAGTCAGGGAGACAAATCTGCATTCATATTAATGCACTGACACAAAATCTGCCACAATACTGTATTTTACAGTATTTTACATTGATTTAGGGGCAATGTTAGGGACTGTTGTACTACTTAGTTGTTGGACTGCTTTGTTTTTAATTCACACTGATTTGAACTCTATTCTTTTATTCAAACCAGTGAAGACACTTGCTCCTGCCTGCACCTGTTGAATTTACTATGGTTCATTTCCCACTGATATAAATATCAACGCTTCAGGGAAGCACTTTTTATTTAAAATAAATCCATTAGATGTTCCATGTCACTAATTTGGTTTGTTCCTGCTGCCTTTAGCTTACAGACACCTGAAGTTTGCTCATCTCTCTCTCACAGCTCATCATTTATCAGAGGGGACGCAGCTGGAGTTCAAGCACTCCAAAATACTAAATATGAACAAGACATATCGTAGTCCTCTGCAGATCTTCAGAGTAAGTCTGATCACTCACGGAGCCAGATGTTTTGTTATCTCCAAATTAGGCACGGACTTCATTTCGCACTGGGGAAGGGCTTCATCTTACCATTTATCATGTTTCTGGAATCCTTCCTTTCCAGTCCAGACAGCACCAATCATGTTTCTGAGTCTGTTCACAACTGAATTTTTGTTACTGTATCACAGGTCTGGCAGGCATTTGTGGGAATGGGAAAGGGGAACAAGTATTAATGGAGAGGATCAGACCCACACTCTCCCCTTGAGAGACTACTGATATGGTACTGATGGTACTGATATGCGTGAAATAAATACAGAACTTTCCTTTTACGAAAGCATAACCTCCCTGTGTATGATTCTGGATAAAACACTATCCTTTTAGCTTCAAAGCTCTTAAAAAATGAAGGAAATACAAATGTGACACTAGAAAACCAAAAAAAGTTACATTCAGTAACCGTGTCAGACAAGTGTTCCTCAAAGTTCTGGATAGTGGCTCTTTCAACCCTTGCAAACACACTAGGGATCTAACTCATGGTGAATACAACTCTTCATCTATATGGGATTGTTTCCTCTTGATACAATCAGAGCAGATGAAAACCAGATGCTGGGGGTCTGGTTTGATGGGATTTTGTTTTTAGGGATTTTTGCACAACAAAAGTCATTCAACTTTGTGGAGCTTAAAAATGCTCTCTGTCTTCCCAGGAGACATAACTCAATAATATGTTGCATACTAGCAAAAGACAACAGCACAGCCATACACACAGGTCTCTAATAAGTTTTTCCATCCAGTTTTTTTATGTACATTAGATGCAGATATTATATGTTCTGGTATTTAGACACAGTAAATACACAATGATAAGCAAGATGTCATCAAACAGGATGTTTCAACGTTTTATGACGTTTTTGTATGTGTTATAAAACATTCAAGAAACTATAATAAACTTGCTTTAAAAATTGATTCAATGAGGGGAGTAAAATGTAAAGAACTACAAGTTAATTTCAAAAAGGATGCTGGCACACAGGAGAAGTTTTCTGTGTGTGTACTGAAAGTTGTTTGGAAGCTTAAAACTGAGACAGCAGTTGAGAGAGAGAAACCAGCAGCAGACTGAATAACTACCAGTAAAACACATCTGTATTCTTCTGTTTGTACCATATTCACAATACCAGTGCTACAAAACCTCCTTTGGTTCTTCTGAGCTCATAACTACAGAACTAAGACACGGAATATGGCCACAACTCAAAAGCCAATCCCATTTCTCATAGCTGAATCAATTTCTGCATTGTTTACACACGCTTACCTCAAAATCAAGCCATATTTGTGCAAATTAAACTGAGTTCTCTTTCCCACAGGGGATCTTTCCTTACTCTCCCCTAAGAAAAAGTATTGTAGAATTTTGTAGACAATTTTGTAGACAATTACTGCACTGCTTACTAATTATCATTGCAGTAGCTAAAAGAAGGAAAAACTTTGTGTTTTTTTATCGCAATAATGGCTATTATCAACTCTTTGATTTTATAGTCTAAACATTTGAGTACCACAACAGTGGTAAGATCTACCACATGAACAATGACGAAATACATCTGGTACTATGTTCAGCTACATGTTACAGAGAACACCACCAGGCCAAACTTTCTTCTACTGCCACGTGGTTTTTTTACATGGAAGAAAAGTAATTTTTATTCCAGGCAGCATTTCTCTGCTTATTTTAGATAGTTTAATAGTTCCTGTCAACTAGCAATTAGTTTACTGATACAATGGTTTCTGTTATTGTCAAATGACATTTACTTTATCTATACTGTCTCATTCTCCTTTACTGATCTGATCAACTTACATTCTAATTCTCTATACAGAAACCTTGATATACACTAATTGCCAGTACTTGAAAACCTCTCTCATATTTGTGGGCAAGTAGGAACCATTTTCAGGCAAAGGTCATTAACTTTTAAGAAATCTCAAGCTTGTACTTCAAATTTTAGTCCTTGTGGCATGACAGGCCTCGCAAACACAAAATGAATGGAACCAATGCAGAATGTATCTGACCCTTCAGACTGATAGCTCCATGGCCCTCTGCTACTGCTTGTAGTTTTGTTTTCATTGACAACTAAGATTCTGTGACCAGAAGTGAAAACTCTCATGTCAGTTTTTCTCTGCTACTGCTCTGGAAACCCTGAGATAAGGTTTCCAGGGGAAAGATGGACTTAAAAATCAGAAGCTTAGGGAAGCAGAAACCCATAAATATCTCATCTGGCTGAAAGAAGGCTAAAACAGTCACATCCAAAGTGACTGAAGGATAGGGACAAAACTGTCTTCTCCCTTTACAGCAAAAAAAGGAAAAAAAAAAAGATATCAATGAGGAGAAGAATGAATGACAGATACAGAAGACGAATTCCCCAAAGTGTGGTATAGGAAAATACCCAGCCTACTTTCTTCCCCACTGGCTGAGTAAGATCTGCTTGTTTCTCAGACAACTCTATCTCCAATTTTCACATCACTGGAATAGCTGGCTTAGTTTCCTGTTAAGTGTTTCAAATCCATGCGTGAGTGGAGAGTTGTAAAAACAGAAAAGAAAGAGAAGCTTAAGTTCAAACAAGATAAGTATTTTAAAAAAAACCCTGTATATAAAGTGTGCTTCTTTGTATTGGTAAATAATACTTTATTTTTCTGGAGAAATTAGGATACTAGATTTTTGCATATCTTTAGAAAAGAAAACTGAAGTTTAAAAATCACTTAAAGATCTTACATGCAGTGCATTCATCTTTCTTAGCAAGCAATATTAACTCAGTTCTGAAACCGTATAAAACTGGAATGTGGGAAAGCATTACACTTTGCCTGGTCAGACTGACCCAGTCTTCTCCTCCCCTGAACCTTCTAAGAAATGCCTATTGTGGAGAGGAAAGTGAAAGGTAAAATTGCCTGACAAGACACTGGAACTGCTTAAAAAAAACATTTTGTTGTCAAAAATTTTCAAAGTAAGTGATTTAATACACATTAATTTTGAAGATGCCACAAAGTAACAAACTCGTTTGACTAAATCATGCTGCTTTCTGAACACAGAAACTAACAGGTAACACAGAAACTTATATAACCAGTAAGTCATCTAAGAAACCTTTAATTAGAAAAGGAAAAAAATACCTGAAGTTTCACATAATGAGAGACAAGCACTTATTTCCTTATCAAACAAATAAAAAAGTATGTTTCCCTGTAAAACTGTCATTATTATCATAGATATATCCATTATTTTTCTATTTTATCTAAAAAAATTAAATATGCCTTAACGAGAAATCCAGGCACTACTATTGTAGTTTTAGTAAAGCAATGATACATACTCTACGAAAGCAACAGTTTTTAATGCGTAACAGCAAGTAGCCATGCAACTCCCATAAAAATGTGGGCCTGTAATTCAACAAAGACCAAAATCAGAACACATCCTGACAATACTGTAACCTATCGTTAGCATTAAATGCGCAGTCCTAAGACTTTAATTGCGACAAGACATGAAGCTCTGAGACTTCAGACTGGCAAAGTGTTCATTCAGCAGGCATGGACAAAGAGCACATATTTTATACATGCTGGTGCATATAAGTCATTGTTTGCTAGCCTAGCTGTGAGCACGCAAAGTAAAACTTTACACATAACCGCAAGGCTCCTTCTCTCTTTCTGCATGTACCTAGGAAAATTTATAGACACACAAACACACATACATGGATATATACACACTCACAAAACACAAGCAAAGGATGCTGCAAAGAAAAAGATGAAAGGAGAGTTGCTTTTCCCTATAGCTTTTTTACGCTTTTTTCCTGATTGCCAGTCTCTCTCTCTGTTCTTTTTTTCCTTTTCTTTAAGTAAGGAACTGAAAACAGCATTGCAGCCAAGCAGAACTCAGCCAGTTACTGTGCACAGACACATTTTTGGGAAGTTTTGAACCACCAAACAAAATTTGCAGAAAGTATGGCAACAAGAGGCCTTCATTTCAAGTAGAGACAACAGACACTTCAGAATACTGTGGTTGAAGAGAAGTAGGTTAAGTATATAATTACTACGCATGCAGAGGTACAGTTCAGAAATACCCTCTCCCCAAGTTTAAAACAAACACACACAGATGTCGAGAAACAATCATGAGATGATGCACTTAAAATAGTAATATCTGTTTACAAATTCAAGTTGCTGCTTGGTGGAAACTTGATTTCTGTAACATGTCCCCAAGATACAATCTAATACTAAAACTTATCCTGCGGTAGGTCTACTTTCCAATTACTAGAAGTAAGCATACAAGGTATATAATTAGTTATGACACTGGGACAGGCATACATGTTTCAACACAGACAGAGCTCTGAACAAACTTTTTGGCAGTATATGACAGAAGACTTAAATTGAAAGCTCAAAGGCAGGGTATACTGTATTATAGAAAAAAAAAAACCCACCCTCTAACTTAAAAAGTTCTCACACCAAATGATTTTTAAAGGTATGAGCATATTCAGCTGAAACACCCTTCATAAGCTGGAGAGAAAAAAATATTGCCCTGCAGCACCAAAATGGGCTATATTACAAATTAAGAAAAAGAAACTCAATCCTTTGAATGGTTTCTTTTCTTTTAGTGAAAGGGTGTAATTCTTCCCTAAAGACTACATTATGACAAAACATTTATATAAATCAAAGAAGATTTCTTTAATGACTGTGGGCATAGGATCTTAAATCTGGGATGAAACACCAAATTCTATCAATTCTAAAATAAATTAGGCAAGGATTATACAAGTAGTACTTATCTTGGCATTAGAAAAAAAAGAACATTAGTGTCAAAGACATATCATCAACATGCCTTCAACCGATAGCCCCTGGAAGGGCCTTTTGGAATAAACTGAGAATAAGCGAACTTTGAGCAGCTCAGTTAGGTAACTAGTTTCTAAACATTTTCATTTAAGAAACCAAAAAGACACCAAATGACATATAAAGGGAATGTCCATAAGAATTAAAGTTATGGATGTCTTGTTTCATTCTACAGAAAGAATTAGACTTCAACTAGTTTAAATAAGCTTTCTCAGCTGTTTGAAAGGGTCTCCTTGCTCTGCCATCTTCTCTATAAAGAAGTACTTTTAATGTCATTTTTCCAACAGGAAGTCCCGTGATCACAGTTTTCTGTAACAGGAAACACTGAACCTGTCTCTGTAAATGAAATTCCGAGTACATAAATTTGTGGGGCAGCTATCTTGGAAAGTATGCCTTAAGTTAAAACGATCGTAATTAATAGCCTTTTCCAGGCTGAAATTCATGAAGCTAATATTTGCATAAGACACAATAGTATTTTTTTAGGGTTTTCAGGTGTTTAGAAAACAGCTTACATATTCTTGATACACAAACAAACCAGATAGTTCAATTCTGGTACCTATCTTATAGAAGTTAACAGCATAACTTCTTTAATTTCACACTCTTAGACAGAATTAAAACAAAAAATATCCATTGCCTTTCCAAAATGACTATAGTAATGCTACCTCCATCAACTTAGCTAACGTTACTTAGAGAGATGATGTAGCACTGTTGGCAGAAATATTTCTTCTGTCAGCATGTACCATGACCCATCTAGACAAAACCTGACAATAACCCTCTTTTTCCTCCTTCAGACACTTAACAAAAACCATGGCCCGTGCCGAATACTTGGAAAGAGTGTGCCTGTGATGTCATACACTATATTTGTATGAGGGAAGAAATAACAGTTTCAAAGACAGGGCTTCCCATGAAGAACACACAGCACCAGATACCTGTTCCCTTTTAAGCTGAAAGAGTGAAGTGTTTGTTCCTTGATTACAACTGTGGCACTTATGATTAAACCACTTAAGTCTCCCTCAGTTAAAACCAGTACCTTTAACATCATCCCAGCAGCAGTCTGCTTAACAACCTACATAGTAGCTGGGTGGGCCACATTCAGCGTTAATTCAGTTCATGAACTTTGCAGGAAGAAAAATAACCTTATCTTGGGGAAGAAAGAAACAAAGTTGACAGCATCTGAATACACTTCAAAAATATTAACCTGTGTTAGCCTTGTCTAAACTGTGTGTACCTCAGGAACTACACCCCTACTTCTCTTGGTCTCACAAACACAACAATACATTTAGAAAACTAGCCTCACCTATAGAGAAGGGAAGACTTCATCTTGCATACTTTGTGGGCATTGATCCTGCATCCAAAAGGCACTGGTGCATTTCAAGTGCTGTAATTAAGTAATAGTGTAACACTAGTACGAATAAATATGAATACAATTCAGGGCACTCCAAAGTTACAATCCACCTCAGAACAACAAATAATCATGTAGAGCTCTACATGTGCATTGCAATGATGAAGCAGATCAAGTTTATCCATAGATTTTGCTCTGTTTAAGAGACTTGTATTTTGAGAACATTACAGTATACCACAGAATTACATTATTACCCACATTTCCATCCTTCACAATCAACATATGACTACATGCTACAGATAATATTAGGCAGACCACACATTTAGTGATATGTATTCAGTTGCGGGGTTTTTTTTAAACTCTGCAACTATCACTTATAATAAAATTGCCCCCCTCTTTTAGTTCGTACAAGTCGCTACTCTAGAAGAATGACTGAACTTCTTTTCCAGACAATGTTTTTTCCTCAGTTCTATGAGGTTTTGGATAACTAGCATGGTGACTCAGATACTATTCACGGAGTGGCTGTCTTAGCGTAAGACATTAAAAAAAAAATCTTGAATATATGCCATGATTCAAGTTCCCATGATCCCTTCAGAGGAAAGTGTTAATACCATTGCCCTACCATTTTCCAGCTCTGGTAATGACGGCTGGACATTAAGCTCATGAAAGCCAAAGGCAAAACACCCATGAACTATTAGAAAACAACTACACAAAGAAATAACCATCAGATGATCAGGATACAGATTCAAAGTGTATTCATTAGCTTGCAGCACATGTCATGTAGCTTTGCCAACACTGAAAGTGAAGTAAACTACATATATTCAGGACAGTGTAAATTAGTTGACAAGCTGTAAATTCTTACTAAAGGTTACCTTGCAGTAACAGTCTTCAGCAGGTATACTCAAAAGAATCAGGAACTTGAAAAGTCCTAAGTTTTTTTGAAGTCAGTGTGAGATCTGCTACTGACTGCTTTGATGAGAGAGCATCTGTTCCATCAGCTCATTCTAAATAAACTGCAAATGAAGTTTGTTCACTCCATCCTGAACTGCCACACATACCCCATGTTTCCATTTGAGAAAGGTCTTAGAATGCTATCTGGCTTTGGCCTATGATTCAAGTTTGTAACACATTTTCTTGACATCCTGGGATGAAATCTCAATATGCTAGTTAACTAAGAGATTTTTAAGTACCAAAGGCCAGCAATAAGCACAGTGCAAACCCTCTAACAAAACACCCAGTACTTCCAGTGAAACTATCTAATGCCTCAAATGCACCAGCTTCTACCTTGCCTGAAACTGAGTTAAACAGCACCTGTGTCTGTTCACATGGGACACAGCGATTCTGCATACCTATCTCTGTGACTGGCAACACTGCAATTACATGAATGGTAGTAAAAGAAGTTATATGCTAAGTAACATGACTTAATCTCAACTGAGCTTCCATTAACCTTTACCTAATTTATGAACTTTTTAAATGCTTTTTCCCACACTGGCACTGCATTTTGCCAACACCTGGTATTTTATAAGTAGCCTCAGTTACAAACAGTTATCTTCCCAAGACTATCTTACTAGAAACAGCACGTTCCCAGAAACTTCACAGTTGTGCAGCTTTTTCACAGAAAATACAGATACTTTCTATAACATTATGATAACTAAGCCTGCACATTGTGAAAACATTCCCATGATAACATAATCACAATACACTTCAGTGTAGATTATAACAGCAATAGAACCCAAGATCAATGGATTGAAGATCCTCTTTTGCAAGCCAATAAAATGCCAGCCCATTTTTGCTCATTCTTCTTTTATAATGTATGACAAAAGACATAGTGTCATGCCTTTTATGCAATATTGTCATCATAAATGGAAGTCATCAGACTTCTTAAAGGACAGGAGATCCCTAATTTAGGAGAAAAATGCAGGGATTCTTCTGCAAATCCAATCCTACACTGCTCTTCCACGGAAAATACCCACAAGAGCTGGCATGGTCTTCTTTAGTTCCCAGAATTACAGAGATATCAGAGGCTTGGTTGTTAGCAGGTCTCATTATCATTACTGTAATATATTTATAAGACACAGGTTCACAATACTGGCTTTGGTTTAAGTAATGCTTATGGGAACATATTCAAATCACAGAATAAGATAACTTAATATACTTCTCAAAGGAAACACAGTAGATTGTACAAGAATGTTGAGAAAGAGGCTTTAAAATATACAGAACTGATAAGAAAGCTGAAGAACAACAAAGATAAAATAAGAAATACAAAACTCCAAACAGAAACTAGTATTTCCTAAAATGTTCTCCTAAGATTAAAGAGAGGTACAATATCTGGTTTCCCATCTAGCAGTGCACTGATTTTCACAGACACCTTTTAGGACTGATCGATGTCTTGCTTTTACGCAAGAACCAGAACTACCCAAAAAGCCTTCCTGGTAACAAAAATGCCTGTCCAGAAAAACCTTTACAAATATATCTATACATACATATATATACACACATACATCTATGTATATAAAAAAATGCATTTATGTGTATGGATATATGTATGTACTATGTGTGTACTAAGTATGTGGGTGTATGTATCTATGTGTATATCATATTTATATGTTAATGCATTTATAAAGACATACATATTGTCTAGGTATATACCATAATATATTGTATATATATACACATATTGTATATGTATATACCATAATATATTGTATATATACATACATACACACACCACACAGACACAGAGGAAAGCAAAATTTCTAAAAGTTTTTTTCTTTCCCTACATCTATAGTTCATCTTTCCATACATGCCACTGATATATTTTTCAAAAAGCACATTAAATTAATTCTTGCAAATATGTAAAACAAAAGGAACGTGCATATTTTGCTTGTTATGAGGCTAAATTTGTGTTGCTTTGTTATAAACTTATCACCACAAGAGCAAAAACAATCCTGAAAACCAATTACATTTAAAACTGAAGTCTGAAGGTGAATAGTTGTAACACGTCACATCCTTGAAGCTTAAATCCAAAAGGTGAGGACAAGAGCAGTTCTCTTGACTTCACCACTCAGCAAGTTTCTCTCTTGCAACTGTTCAGTCTACCGTGATTAGATTCTTCATAGGTCTGCCAACAACTGCATGAGAAGAGTGATTTTTTTGACCCTCAGTGTTTGACAGTGGGGAGACAGTAACTGCCTGTAGTTCCACAGGTTTATCTAACACGCTCACAAATCCTCTGTATAGCCCCGCGACTTCCAAAAGCTGCACAGAACTCACACATTATGCAAAACTCATCCCACCATACTGCCCGCACCTGTGAACCATTCAATAGGAAAAGGGCTATGAAATTCCACACACAGGTAACATGAGAGACAGGAAAGGTGTTCAGAGTAGGAAAGAGGCAAGCCTCTTGCCCTGCTGCTATGGTGACTTGAGATATAAGCCTGTTCAAGCTCTTTCAACATTATAGTATCAGCCTCACCCACCTCCTTTCCTGCCGTCACCAGCTTCACAGAGACTTTTTCCTCTTATTTTTAACCTAATAACTACTACTAGAGTATTCATGAAAGCTATGAATTAGCAGGAGATGGCGAAGAGCTTCTTGTCACTTTCTGATCCCCAAGCCAAACTATGAAGAACCAAGTAGCTCACTCCGATCCTTGCTGCCCTCATACTGCCAACAGCACGCCAAAAAGCAACAAAAAAGGACGCGTATCTGTATCCTCTCTGGGTGTCCACTCACCAATTGAAGAAATTCTTGCTTATGGAATAATCATTTGATATGATAAATCATTTCAATGTACCAGCTGATAAATGAGATTCACCGCTGATATGCAAAATAGTAAAAGTTACATGTAGATAAGAGGAAATAGAGAAGATTGTAACTTACATTCCAAAGGCAAAAGTTAAAAGAAGCACAGTTTAAGTAAAGAAGTAGAAACCTTTAAATCACACATCACTTATCTGCTATTGCTTCCTGTTCCTACTTAACTTTCTCTCTGTCTTACCATTGAATTATATCAGCATAGACTAAATTCCCTTGGAAGCCTTTAGTTACATAACTTACACAATTTCACACATTGCTTTTTAATATTTGCTCCAAAGTGTGGAGAAAATCTTAATGCCAGTTTGTGTACTGAAGAACATAAATTCCTCAGTCTCTTCACACTGCTTAAATAATCACTTAGCCAACTGGCTTGTAGCATCATCTATTTTGATCAAGCATATTGTATGGGACATCAGAAACAAGGTATCTTCGAAAGCCAACTCAAAATACAACTATGGTCATGGCCTAGCACAGCAAGCTGTAAGTTTTCACTGTTACTTAAGTAATATTTGCTAATTTTTACTAATTCTTAGCATTGTCAGCAGAAGAACAGCAAAACATTTCCCATCATGCTCTCTAGGATTCTGTACAGAATCTCATTCTGGAAAGTTAAGTATTATCAGTAGGCTTTTAGCAAACATATAATTGGCATCGGATCAGTATAAAAGCAGTGCCCAACTGTATTGTAGACTATAAATTACTGTACATAATAATAACTGTTCAAACATACAGATGGGTTATATGTCCATTTGATTAGTACTAGGAATATACTGGTAACTTTACAGTGAGGTGAATAACAAAACCTTTCTTTAATAAAACTGGCACACTGCCACAACAAAGCCAATGGAGTTAGACCAGTAAGAGTCTATCAAAACAACTACAAAAGTAATTACTTAGCAATGAAAATTGGCATGTGTTAACAATAAAGGGGGAAAAAGCGCTTTAGGGAAATATTTCCCTTAGTTCAAAAATGGCACTAATCAGGACTTCCAAATTAATTTACCTTAAATTTCTTATACCTCAATTCAATTTCAAATTAGTTTTATTGCAAAAATCACCAGGCTAGTTGCAGTAAAGAGAAGTGGTTCATCATGCTGAGCACATCTTTCTAAATGTCAAATGCTACATTTCAACAGGAAAATTTATTTGATTCCTAACTGGCCCTTTCATCTTTGAATTGGAAACCATGTAGTAAGTTTTAGATTCATCAAAGCTAATATCAGCCTAGTAATGAAAGGATGTTTTAAACTAAGTAGGCACTACTACATTTGTTCCAGCTCATGTCTGAAGATCTTGTTCCATTTAAATATTTGTCTAATTCAAATCGCAAAATATAACAGCTTTTCTTTTAATTTGAGGAAAGTGGAATTCAGTATCTGCGTTACAAATGTTTCCAGTGTTTGAACAACAAAAATAAAAAGATTATTTTTGCTGAATTTTCTCTCAAACACAATTTTCTTTGGAGGCACTCGTTCCTACAATCAACTACTATATTGCTGGTCACTTTGGCTTTGCTGTTCTCAACTAAAGCAAAAGGTGCAGCCATGCTTCACTTCTTTCAGATCAGAAATGTAAAGAAAAACTAAAAAGCCCAGAATTCCTATCAATAAATGATGACCACTCACACTTTTTGAAGATGTCAATCTAAACAGCGCATCTGAAACATGGAAGTTGAAAGAATTTTCCTGTAGCCCACTAGATTTATCATCTTTAAAATCCTCTTAGCGTGCCATATAGAAAATGCAAAGGAGGTGACTAGATTTTATTCAACAGTTTCACATAGCTTTAACTCCACTGATTTCAATGGCTTTACTCCCACTTTCAACCTTGCTATGAATAGGACCAACGTTAGACCCTTACGCTTTACACAGAACTAAGGGGAGTTATTAAATTACAATTTAACTATAAATCTATAGGTCTAATTTTGTTTTGACCAAAACATCCTTATGAAATTCATATGAAGTTATGTATCATATTGTTATAATACTGCTGATAAAAATGTAATTAAGATGCATTCTAAAAGGTCAACTATACAGAGGTTAGGAATAAGCATGTATGTTTGCCTATTGTAAAAACTGAGAGCTCAGATTTCAGTTGGATTTGGTTAGTAGGGTAGGTAAGATGGGCTTCACAGGAACTTTAGAAGCAAAATGTATGTGAATATTGCATTGGACTAAATGGAAGATGCGCCTCAGCAGAATGAGGAAGCAGTGCCATAACTAGTAATTTTGGCTCTTTGGGTGGCAAATGTAAAAGAAACTACTTAGATGCACCTAGATATTCTCAGCCAAATTTATGCCTCAGACAAGACTATGTCAATGCTTTTACAACACCGAGAGTGAATTTGAAGCTTTGCTAACAGGAATATTTTAAAATACATTGTAATCCATACTTGCAGATTTTTTTCCAAGTAATTTGGAAGATTTGCAGGTTTTGATCCAAAAACGAGTAAATAGAAAATATAGTGTATTATTGAGGACTACTTCAAGTACACTTTATCCTGACAGCTTAAAAAAGGAAAAGCAATACATTTCTTAGTCATAGAAAACATTTTTTCCCTTGTAAATGGCACTTAAATGAAACTAACGTGATTGACAAGTACCTCACAAGCAAGCCTTGGCAACACTTAATGCAAGTCCATCTCTTCAGCGTTCTAAGCAAAATTCCTTCACAACTGTTTGCCTTTGCAATAACTCCTACAAAGCTCATTAGTGCCAGCCTTGGTTTATCCCCCATGTCGTGCATTTACCCCTGGGATGCATTATCAACATGTGGCACATGTCCTTGACATGCACAGAAGAGTTGCACCCCAGGATAGCAGCATGCATGACAATAGTGTTGACTCTTACTCCTTTACGGTTGCTGGGATGTAACCGAGAAATCTAATAACTGTGACAGTAGGCCTTTAGGTTTTTCCTTGCCTTTCCAGACAGTGAAGCTGCACAGACACTAATGAAAGGTTAAATGAATAGGAATAGCTGACAAGAGGTACAATAAAGAAGGGACTTGGTAATCCACAGACACTGAGCAGAGATCCTTGGCTCAAGCAGAGAAAGGACAGCACATCGTCGAGTCACAATATTTAAAACAGCTTGCTATACACAGAGGCTTTTGTGTCTGGGTACATGTCTGGCTTTGGAAGAAAAAAAGATACTGAAAAGAAATTTCAGCATGGGGCACTTTGGCAAATGTCAGGTCACAAAAAGGGAAAAATGTTTTTTGTTTGCTGTTACGTCTTTGTATTCAACATTAAAAAGCATTGACTAAGAGCACAAATCACAAGTTTCAAAATAATACGTATTTGACAAATATGATAAAGTTGCAACACTAATTCAGTGTGATTCTAGCTGACAGCATGATGGGTGTTGTACATACACTCAGCTTCATTTACAGCTGATAACAGTTCATAATATGCTTTGCATATCATCTAAAACTTTCTCTGTAGCTGAAGAATTCTAACAGGCCTAGCTTCTTAACTTTTATATGCTGCAGAACTGTAGACGTAACCAATTGTAATATGCTGCAAAAACATAGCTCAACTTCCAGACAGCGCACCAGACCACAGTGACTTAAAAACTTTTCAGTATTAGCTTACGGCATTTTGATTTCTTTTGGCTTGCGACTTACGAATCAGCATTATGGACATTCTGTTTTTCGTAATTAAAAAATAACTGCAATGCCCAGCATGTTTTTAGAACTTCTCTAGCTTCTTACAATTCTCTACACAAATCTGATTTAAGTACATAGTAGATCATTTTAACTCCATGAAAAAAAAAATTAAAAAGACAGAACTCTCTAAAGTAACAATCAGAAACAAATCTGATTAAGTTATCTGAATTTGTAGTTTTTTACATAAAGGATTTCAAGAGAGAAGTACTGAAATAGATGCTGCAGATGAAGAGAATTCTCTCTCGTAAACCTTGATTTACCTGGAATAAGAAAAAAATTATTTGCATATGTATCTGGAGTATAAAATATACATATTTATAACATGTGGTGAGAGTACTATGGGAAGATTCTAAAATGAGGGAACCTCTTTGAACAACCACATTAAATTACAGCAGAACTCCTGAGTGTACTAAGATTCTAATAATCAACAAATAAAGGCTTTTACTAGCATGGCACATAATGAGAGCTACTGTGCGAGACATAAAGGAGACAAATCTGGTAGTTTATCTCACTGGATTATATCATTTACTTAAATGGTAAATAAGTTTGTCCAAAGCAATGCTTGTAAAAGCTGCCATATAACTATTAAGCAGCAATTATGATCAATGCATTTTTAGAACAAATATGTCAGAATTTAGGTGGGATGAAACTGACACAGAATACAAGGTTTAAACAGATGCTTTTTATTAAGCCATGTTAAATGCTATTCCTCTAAATTAAGTACAAATTCCTGGCTAGATTAGGAAGTGATACACAATTCCAAAATGACAGATATACTCTATTTGTTTTGTATTTTATGGGGAACTTTTTGTATTTCCAGACATGCACATTTTTTTCCTAACACATACTAATAGTGGACATTAAATCAAATTAAATCATTAAATCAAAAGCCCTGTGCAAACCTGCAGACTAGAAGTCAGGACTCTTTCATTAAACAATATTCAGCAAAGAAAAGACTTCAAATTCTGGTGACAGTGTCCAATGTGCAAAAGGAAAAGGAACACTGCCAGAAACTCCCATCTTTGAGGGGAAAAATATATAAATTTTGTTTTTATATAAAACCCAATGTTTTACTTGGACTTGTTTTAATGTAATTACTTTGCTGTTGGTCATTTCTGTTTTGCTTGAAATTGACAAGATCTGTAGTCAGCCGCAAATCCCACTGACATACATGTGTACGTAACATAGAATAAAGCCACCTCAAAGTCTAAGTTTTAGATCTTTGGCTCTGGAAAAAAGTTAGTAATCACCCCTGCCTTATTCAGAATATTTTTCCCCTTTTTCTTACCTATGGCATATCTAATAAAATCATGAAGCTCCCTCTAGCTCTGCAGAGGAGCTTAACTGACCAATGATCCTTTACAGTTCCTTCCCATTTTCAAAAGCAATATTGAAAGAGAGCAAGAGCAGTATTTCCCTTACATAATAAGTGTTCTTGTTTTCATTCAGCAGTGTTTTCAATTCTACAGCTTGAAAGGACATGGATAATATGTGAGAACATCTGCCATGAAATACAGAAAGTTAAATACTGCTTATTATTCTGCAGCATACTAAAGACCCTCTTAATCATTTCCAACTTACACTTTATTGACCAAATTCTAGTCTGAAATCTTACATTGTTTGACAACCTAGCCATGTATGTATTGAAACACACACACACACCCCTCCATTCCACTTTCCAATCACTAAGTGCAAACTAATGTAAAAAAGAATGATAGATAACACCATAGCCCCATTTTAGAACCAGATTTTAAGTACAGAGTGTCTTAGTTCAAAACCAATTTGTTTGTATACACTGGTTTTCCAGAAAACCAGTAATGCCAGTGGTAATTTGCTGACTGTATTTTCACCTACCATAATATTTACACATACCATTTGTAATGGCTTTTATTGTTTAATCTCCACTGCATTTCAGTATTGGATACTATGGAATTACAGTTATTTAGCAGGCTATAAATAATGTAGTTGGCATGTGCAATTGATATTTAAAATGTCTTACGACAACTGTAAAAGCCTCATTACAGACTAGCAAATCATTTCTAACAAGCAAGTTCAACTGACAAATACCAAAGCAAACCTGCAGTCTATGCTGCAAGCATGTTTGTTTTATTTAAATGATACACATTTAATGAAGTGTGCAATGGACCATCCATACAGACTATAAATAAGAAAGAAAGTGAACTTCCAAAGTAATATGGCTATGGTGAAGTTTTCTAAAATAAAACTAAAAAAAAAACCAAAACCGAAAACTCAGTACAACAGAAAGAATAGCTTACTTTCCCCTCCCCCCTTTATGAGCTAGTGTCCAATTTCTTCTTTTCTGAACAGCTGTATTATCCAACTTAAGTTGCTCTGCTAATTTCAGTCCCACAAGGACTAACTTGGAAGGCAAAAAAGTACTAGAAAAGATCAATTTGCTGGGAAAGATCAAATGAGAAAACTGTGGGGACAGCACCAGGTCAGAGTGTGAAGAACTAAGCAGACCTGTTCTTCATTAACTTAAGCTCTCTTGGGACGTCACACACTACCTGTCCATGGGCTTATTGAACTGCCTAACCCTCGTCTCTGTACCGTTCTTCTGGGCCCAAGTGAATCATATCCTGCTGCTGACAAGTTAGCAGGGGACTGCGGCTGCAACATGAAAGTACTTTTCTTTCTTGTCTAAATCAGGCAGATTTTTGAAAAGACGACACAGCACTGACTCGTGACATGGCAAGATGAAATGAGAGGTCTGGGCTGGTCTTCGAGCTGTGCAGATAAAAGTAATCAAATGACACTCCTGGAATGCAAATTGGCATTCTTGACTGCAGCAATTGCACAACCATGAAACATCTCTGACAGCAAGCAAGATTAGGACAAAATGTTATGTAAAGCACTGAACTCAAAAACTCACTAGAAAATTCAAACTGTAACACTTACATTTTAATATAGCAACAGTCATCTCTGCTTTTGTCTGTTCCTTTACTTTGTTTAATGTAATCACATACCCGTCTTTCACAAATACCTCAATAACAAAAATGCAATGTGATTAAAGACATAGATCTGCTCAGTTTTTTCCCCTAAAATGTCACAGTGCTGTACTTTTACAAAATAATGTAACAAGGCAGGGTTTTCCTGTTACGTTTGTAAGATGTGTGCTTAAGGAACACTTTCACAATCCTAAGTCTTAAAAGGAGTTTCAAAATTTGCTCATAACAAATTAGTTTATAGTTTACATTTAGGTTTTCCTGCATCTGGCTCAGGTAAAGACGGATCATTTGAAATATTTAGTAAGTAAATTTTAAAAGTCATGTGCTTTAGGAATTTAAAGCAGAACATACATAGAGCTAGATGGTTCATTAATACTGGACATCTTAAAATGAAACTACAGTGTATCAGACAGCTCATATGCCCCATTAAATTTCAGATTAAAAATTCCTGCAATTTCTAAGGGCAAGGAAAGTTTCACATACTTTTACAGGAATTTGGTATTCTTGTGCAGATCTGCTGATCAGGCTTATTAAATATTACTGTCTGAAATGAACTCAGTAATTAAACTGTGAACATTTGTACTCTGAAACTATGGCAAAAACGCTACCCCATTTTAAAATTCGCCTATGGAGATGGGTTATAACACAGAGGGGAAATGAAAGATAATGAGAAATAAAAGCCCACTTCCACTAAAAAATACTTCAACGACTGCTATGCACGGCTAACATACAGGTTAAGAAAAGAAGTATGTAATATCCTGCTTTGATTTCTTACTTAAAAATAGCTTCAAACCATTTTAACTGTCGGCCAGAAACACACACAAAAAGACACTCATTGCCACTTTAATCCTGGGTACACCGGATTATTACATGATGTCTTTTGTGCATCAATTTTACAACAGCTTGACTCTAGGGTAAATGGGAACCATCATAAATCGCATGCTGCTTTCAAAACCACTTTAATTTCTGTCAGCGTTACTGTAACCACAGTCCTGGGCACATGCTGCTTTTTCCCCCCTCCCTTTTTTTTTTTCTTTAATTTTTTTTTTTTATTGTTGCCTACATTTGACAGTTGCATCTCCTACACTCCAATTGTGGCTTTGATCACTGAAACAAGACATGTCATGTTAGGGGAAGAAGGGAAAAATACAAACCCTCCATCTCAAGCTCTCCCTTCATTCACACAGACATACACTGTGTCTATAGTTCGAGTGCTGTATATACATACATACATGTATGTATATGCATACATAGACATATACATACATATATATATACACACACACGTGTGTGTGCGTGCACACATACATATATTCAAGGCAGACAAGACAGATATATAACATCCCTGGAGTGAGGTGACAAAAGCTGACTGAAAGCAAGGTAGTAGTCAGATAGCAATTGAAAATACACTACTTCACTGAATATGGGCTGATCACTGTTCATCTCTAACTGAGGTCAGTCCACTTGTTAATATGAACAGTTATCATTATGCATGTTAAGTGTAGTCATGGCTCTTTAAAGGTGCTTGTTCTTCGCAGCTGTTTAACCTATTCTCACATCACAACCCAGACAAACGGACTTCAGTCAAATGAGGTCCTCAGTCATTTCGATTTTTAATTTTTAAATTAAGAGGTCGTGAAAGCCCAAATCCTGCTTTGCAAAACCCTGCTGTAAAGGGAGATATGCATTTGCACAGCACATGAAATAAACAACAAAAACTTGCTCAAAGTTGTTTTTTGGGGGCTTCCCCCTCCCTTTTACAGTTAGGGCATCAGCATAACTCCGCAAGTTCTGCTAACAATCGCTGATTGGAGAGGTGCAAACTGCAAGCACATGCACAACAAAAAGAAAAGAGTTACGGAGGGAAGGTGGATTTACACTTCTGTCTCCCAGCCTCAGGCGTTGTTTCACACGCAAACACACAGCTCCTTCCTCCGCTCTCAAAGTTTACCTTTACACTGCGTGCAAACCTTACTCATTTCCGAGCAGAAGGTAGTGTCCGAAAAAGATCAGACCACCGGGTGTCCGATTCAACCCCACTCCACCTTCACTCTCCCTCCCTCCATATGCACGCACTTTTTTTACACTAGCCCCTCATCTTCGGTGGAGGAAAGAAGGCGGTAAAAAGCATGTGGCCATCCCGTATCAACCCCCAAACTCACTTAAAGTTTAGCACAGCCTCTTAGTCATTTTTTCCCCCAAATCACGCAGCACAGGGCTGATTTATTTATTTATTATCCTCCTCCTTCGCCTTGCTCGGCTGCTTGTTTATTTGAAGGCTGAAACACACCGGATAGCGAGCAGGGCTGCTTGTGTTACTGCACAATTTATTAATCAAATCAAACCAAAGTAAAGGCTAGAATGAAAACGAAAGGCTGCTGGAAACTTCTTACCATCTCTGCATGCTGGTTGTCAAGTGCACCCCCTGTCTCTCGATCTCCTCTCAGCGGCAGTGCCTGCACCCTTCCTTTTGCCTCTGGGCTCTCAGCGCCTCTCTCTCTCTCTCTCCCCCCCCCCCGCTCCCCTCTCACCCTCACACCTTCAGGTGATTTGAACTAAAAAATAGAAATTTAAAAAACAAAAGTACTCCCCCCCCAAAAGCAGCAGCAGCAGTAGCGACAGTCTCTCTCTCCCCCCGCCCTCTCTGACTCTTCCAAAACTTCAGCCCCCAAAGTTCAGCTCGAGCAGCAGAGAGAAAGAAAGAGAAAGAACTTTCAGCGGAGAGCTGGAAGTGATGGGAGGAGGGACCCAGGTTTGGGTCAGAGCCTCCACAGGTTGGTTTGTTGTTGTTGGGTTGTTTGGCTGGGGAAGGGGAAGGGGAGGCGGCGGGGGGAGGCTGCGAGCGGGTCTGAGAGGGCAGCGTTGCTTCCTCGTAACCCCACGCTCTCGGGCAAAGGCAGCAGAGGCAGGCAGAGGGAAGGGGAAAGAGGGGGGGGGGGGCGAAAAAGCAACCCCCTCTGCCTTGTCCCTCCCCCCCCAACTTTCTGTGCCAGACGGGGGCTGCGACAGAGGCCGCCCGCGCCCAGCTGTCAAAAACGCCCAGCGGCCGCCGCCAACTTTGTGGTGAGGGCGGCCGGCGGCGCCGCGCGGGGCTGGCCGCCCCTCTCTGCCTCCCTCTTCCCCCCTTTCCCCTTCCCGCTTCTCTGCCCGGTTCCTCCTCGCGGCGGCTGCAGTCTCTCCCGCTGCTTCTCTTCCTTATCAGCTCCAGGCGCCGCTGGAGCGAGCGAGAGAGAAGGCGGCAAGGAGAAAGGTGGAGGGAGGGCAGAGAGAGGGGAGAGACACGGCGGAAAATGAAGCGTAGCCCAGAGGAGGGGGTAAGGAGCCGGGGGGGGAGGGGGGGAGAGGGAGAGGGGAGAGCGTTAGAAGGGAACCGAAAAGTTAGGCGGATGAAAAGTTTTCGCTTGTGGTGCCGGTTTCCCGCTTCCCACCCATTGCTCCATCAGCTCCCGGGGCTCTGCTGCGGCGGCTGCTGCTCGATGCGGGATCTGAGGAAATTTTTGTAAAAGGGTGGGTTTTTTTTTTGTCGGGGGGGGGGGAGGGAGGCGGGAGGAGGTGAGCCGTCACGGTTGTACGTTTGCAGGGAACAGACAAGAGTCACATCTGTGTGTGACACGGAGCCAAACCGAGCGAAACCCTGCCCCGGCGATGCCGGGGAAACGCAGGCGCTGCGGCCCTCGGCGCGCAGGCACACAACGGCCGCCGCGCGCGCCCTGAGGGAGGGCGCGGGAGGGGGGGCGGGGGCGTGGGGAGGGCCGTTCCGCGCCCTCCCGCGGCCGCACACGTACCGCCCGCCTCGGGGCTCTGCCCGCCGGTCGGGCACGGCGGGTAGGCGTTGCCGTTAGCTGTCGCTTCGCGCCGGCGACTTTTCTGCCCGGCCAGCGCCTCGGCGGCAGAAGGGCGGCGGACTGTCGGTCCCCTCTTGGCGTTTTCCTCTGCGAAATCTTTCCGTAGCCCCGATTGTAGCCGACGTAAAGCGTTTTCCCACTTGTCCCCCGCTCACGGCGTTGAGGGGGTGGCAGGTACCTTACACGTCGCATGGGTTGCTTGACAAAGGGAAGGTGACGGAAGGCTATCGTCCTTTATCTATAGGTACCCCTGGCCAAGCCTATCCGGCCATCCCTCGTGTCGGGCCTGTGAAGGCGCTGAGGGACACCAGTGCGATGATCAACATTCTCCCTTCCTCAGGCTCTGTATAAATGTGAGATTAGGACTGGATCTTTAAAGACTGAGACATTAGGAGAACTTTTCAGGTGACGTGAAATACAAATACTAGGACGTTTTGCCTCCTGCACCCTTTTGGTGTGACTGGACACACTGATGAGCCAGCAGGCACTTAGAAGAATCGAAAGGAGATGGGTCAAGTATATGAAATAGGTAGCTGCTTGGGACTTCTGATTTTTTCCTGCATCTGCTATGGGCTAAAACCACAGCAAACTCGTAATGAACGGCACGTCCCTGTGAATTACCAAGTTTCCAGGCTTTTTACTGGACTTTGCCATCTTTGTTATTTGTGCATTCCCTATGCCTGTTGGAGGAGGGAAGGGTAAACGATCTATATTAGTACCAAACCCAGGTTTTCACAAAAACTGATCGGCTATATCTCAACGTTATCTGTGTTCCTGTGGAAATTTCATTCTGTTTTCTGGGTATTTGTCAGATACCTTCGTTAGGCACACTGTGTAACAGCTTATGGACAGTTGCAGTGTCCACAATTCATCAGGATTAGTTTCAGTGCTCAGGCAATGATTCAAACTGATTTTGCAGTTTTTAGGATTTTCCGTTTTTTTATACGAGTACCATGACCAACAAAGATTTTGAGGAATTGATGGTCATTCTAAAAAATTCACAGACTAATTAAGCCACGATCTGATGTGTTTTCTGTCAAAGGGGAGAGATAAGAAAAACCTAGTTAATTATTTCGGAGTCACATTTTATCGCACATAAAACCGCGTTTGCCCTTTTGAACCAGCGAAGGGCCAAGAAGTTGCCAAAAGATTGTGTTCGCACAGCCCCCTAGCGGCTACCGCCCTGCCCGGCTCACCCGCCGCACGTCTCCTCGCACGGAGGAGGGAGCGCCCAAGCTAGCTTGACGCGGAGGAAAAATAAAGCGCTGTAACCTTAGCTCGCGAAAGGCATGGTCACCTGCTAGAGTAAAGATATGCCATGCCCGTTACAAGGCTAATCTTTACTATGCAGTTTCACAGAAGTGAATCAAAGGCTATAAACACTTACAGCTTTGTGAAAGAAAAGGCTTATAGTAGGTAGACAGCCATTCAACTACGTTTAGAACCAGCTTTCCTTGCTGCTTTGGAAAAGTGAGATTTTTTTAGCTGGGGCTAGGCATTTGAAGGAGATGTTCCTATATTCACTAAACCAGTAGATTACCGTGATAATAACCTATATCGCACACTAAAAAATTTTATCTACGCTCTGATCTATCATTGCAAACAAAGAACCTATTAAGTGTAAAACAATCATTAATAGCTTCCAGTTACTTTATTTTTAAAGATTTTAAGTAATTTTGTATGAAAACTAATAATGTCTCGTGGAGTCATTCCTTTGTTATCTCGCTTGATATTTAATTCAGCTTTTTTAAACCTCCCTTTTTTTTTCTCTCCACCTGTCAATAAGCCAGTGGCTTTTGTATTGACAGTATATTACAGCCTCTTGAAAGCTGCTGAGGAGGTAAAATAGCTGGAGGCAAGTTGGCTGTTGGGAGTTCTGATTCTTGGGTTGACAATATGGGATTACAGGATAAACATTGTGGAATAAGACATTTCTGCTCAAAGGATCAGCAGCAAAATAGCTAACTGGTGACATTTGAATATACATTATCATTAGACTTCAGACGGAACAAACTCCAAGGTTTTCAGAAATTTTGCATCTTTCAGAATCATTGACACTTTCAGACACGTATACAATAGTGTTTTAAATTTGCATTCAGTTCTTGCTTTCGAATTTGCCTATTACGTGGTATATTCTGAGATAATCCTAAAATAGGGCCCTTGTTAAAATCCTATACCATCCACCTGCACAGTGACTTCTGTTTCTTTATATTGCTGCAGTGATTGTGACATCAGCACACATCATTGATGTTGCAGGAAATGACAACATATCTGTACTTGTAGTTCAATGAACACCGCCAAAGACAGCCTACAGACTCAAGCTGTGTCACAGGACTGTCTTATGACTTCTCAAAGTGTGTAATTGTCTTAAATTTTGGAGATTGTATGTAAGGTTTCAGAAAGTAGGAGCAAAGCCTAAACTTTTCCTTGCTTTTTAGACTACTGATATTTGTTAGTGAAGAGAGCAGCGTCTCTAACAATTTCAGCCTCATCAGCAGGAATATCTATCCTATACAGCAAATACCTTCCTACTCTAGTTTTCCTTCAAAACCACTTACAACCACCATAAAGAATTAGTAGTACTCATTGGTCTGAGATTAATTGACATGAACAAAGTTGTTAGAAAAATACTTTGCTTCACTTTTATTTTGATTTTCCAGATTGGAGCACTGAGATGTTGCAAGTTTGAGATAGAGTCTAGTAGGAACTGCAGCTTGAGAGGAATGAAAGTATAAGTCATCTAAATTGTGATGTCTCCAGTGTGGTATGTCTCTGCTGTCTTGATCTTCCTTCTCATTGAAGGAATTTATGGTTCACTTGAATCTTCTGCCCATTTTGCAAACCTGGAGGTGCGGTCCAGAGGTTGTGCCCAACCAACAGAGCAGAGGCGGGACGTAAGGCACCAGTAACCTATAAGGGGCTATAGCAATACATCAAACTGAAATCCTCCATATTTCGATGTGTGACAAGGTGAGAGAGAACACTTATAGAGAATAGTATTATGGAAATGTAAATGAAAAACCAATTTACCAGTAGAAAGAATCTCCAACAAAGAAATTATGCCCAGGTCTGAATATAAAACCTGTTTTCTGTAATCAACAACTAGTAAAGGGCAAAAGAATCCAATTCAGCATAAAAATAACCATCAACATTTTAGACCAATACCATTATGAAGTCCTAATCTGGTTATTCATTTTATTCAGAAATATGGCTGTAGCATCCATATGCATACTGAACATTTATATTAAGTTCCTATGCTGAGTATTACTCTACAAGAGGTAGCATGGCTTATAGCATGACTTACACAAAAGGTAGGCCTCTACTTCCTATTAGAGATTTCTCTTTTCCCCATTTTTCTTTTTTTTTTCTTTTTAGATGTTTTTATTTGAGTTTTATCTAGTTAATCTGTCAGATTCTGACATTTCAGGAGAACTTAAACTGTTTTCAAGAATCTAACTAGGAAAGAATATCTATGCATTTAATATAAAAAGGGATCTAATGCTTTCCCAGGCAAACTATAATTTCCTGGTATTTTAGAGCAAGACTTTGCAATTTGACCTGATTAGGCAGAGTATAAAGGATACTACTTCTGAAGGAGTTCACCTAAACTTAGCTATGGACAACAGGGACCTGAGCCAAGAAGTGAAAAACTAGTGACCAACTGTAAACATTTTGTTTGAAGTGAGTTGCCCAGGATTACACAGGAGCTCAGGGGTAGAATCAGATTCTCCAGGGTGGGATTTAACTGCTTCATCTGCTTTCACCGTAGGTCTGTCACGCTTTTCCTGTCTCATTCATCACACACCTTAAAACTTCAGCAGTAGATTAAGCAGGAGTCTTAAGAAAGTAGCTTCATTCATTATGCAGACACTCATTTAGAGAACATCACCCATTCTGTGTATTGATACAGAGAGATCTTGCAGGGAGAAAACAGTACATGATCATATAATTTCAGATACCGTGTACTCATCACACGAAAGGGCTGAATTAATGTTGTGTAGACCCTTGTAATAATAACATTTCTTAACTTGTGAATATATAACTTTCTAACCGCTGTTCACCAACTGACAAAATTCACTATAAAGTTCATGGAAGTATGTCAAATAATAACACAGATGCTTTAGTGTTCTGAGTCAAAAAGCATTTTTGTCATTCAGGAAGTTAATTTAAGAGCAGCTAATTATGTTTCCTTTGCCTCTTGCACTAAAATACTGAAGGTGATTCGGTGTCTTTCCAGCACTTAAGTATATTGCTAGCTCCTCCAGTCATAATGGTGTTTCTTGGAGATGAAAAAAGGCAATGTCTGCAGCATATCCATCTTTTTTCTTTTTGTACCATATCCTCTGTACCTGGTCTTTTCTAACTCTCTTTTAGAGGTTGCTACCACACAGTTTGATTTATCCTAAACTTTCCCAAATGCATTAGCAGATGTTCTTAAAGACAAACGTGCTTCCAGTACTTTATGAGCTCAGCTGAAAGAATATATATTAAAAGCAATAGATACAGATGTTACTTTGTCTTTCTACACAGCTTTTGTAAGGGACATTAGAAGGTTTTAAACATGAGCAAAGAAACAAAACTGTTCAACCCACTTTAGAGATGAAGAGAATAAGGTGCAATAAGTTTCAACAACTTGCTTAAAGGAGTAAAGAAAGTAAAAATACATATTTTGGATCTATTTGCTAGTTCTATGGTCATCCTTTCTCCAATAAGAATACACGCTTTTACATTTAAGTAAAAGCTCTCTAGATTGAAGTTTTTTCTTTCTCTGTTGTCACTTCCAATCTCTGTCCATCAAAATTGTTTTGTATAGCTTAGTAATTGCTAGTCAGAGACCACACGTAGTGTTCTATATGCATTCTGGAATATGTCTCAGCTTATCTCATATAACACTTGAGGGTATTTTTCCCAAGTGAATCTCAATGTTTTTCAGTTCTCTTAGTGTGTTACCATTTGTTTTCCTTATATTACTCCAGTCAAAAGTGATTGCCTTGGAGAGTTAGTTGTAAGCATGATGGGAAAGTCTCTCTTTTTTCTTATCCAGTTTAACTGCTTTAGTCTTGAACTTTAATCGTTGATGGGATTTTACTTCTTTTATCCTGGTATCTTACGATCAGCCTTTGTGCACTTAGCTTGCTTTCATAAATGAGTTTTAACAAATAAAATACCCCAGTCATAGCTAATAGTGATTGGTAGCTCAGTATCTTAAAAGCAACAAAAATGTCAAATCTAATACTTCAGGACAAGTCACAAAACCTGTCATGTCCAGTCTTGAAAGATTACTGCTAAGTTTTCCCTAATTTTATCAGAACAATTTTTCTGCTGTTTACACCTTGCTTAAATGGAGACTTAAAATGGATGTAGCAACTTAAGCTGAATACAGCACAGAACATTAAAGCAGGCTTTAAATAATGTGGCATGATGATTCCTCATGCATCATAACTTCTTTATTCCTTTTTTATTTCTTTTATAATTGCTTCAAATATTAAAATAAAATTTGATCTTCATGTCAAGAGAAAGAAGAGAAGGCAGAAGAATTGACAACTTGATCCTTGCCTTCTTTTCAAAGACCAACTTTTAGATTTTGACCTCTCCTAGCAGAGGATTCAGCTACTCTACTTGCAGATACTTAATCGGTCTTGTTTGAACTTGAGCTTGGTTCTAAGCCTCACATCCAAGGATCTAGTTAGAATGCCGGGTATTCTTGCTGCTGTTTAGTACGAATACTTTGTTGAGGACATCTACGAGACGTTTTTCTTTCACACATCGTGGCCAGATGCAATTGCAAAAAGAAGGTGTAGACTTTGCTATAGGCATTGCTTAAAATCTGAGAAACCTGGAGAAAGTAGGAAATGAAAATACCGTGTCCAAAAACTACTTTCCTTTTTAAACTACTTTTTCCTCCATGCACTTCTACCACTGGATGATAAGCCAAATACTGTTTGGAACTGACAGTGCTATCCAGATAGAACTCTGAATTTTTTCTCTCCTTTGGCTGCCCCACTTTCAGTTAGTTTGTTTTCACATCCAAAGGGTTGGTCTTGGACCTTGGACCAATCTTTCCAAGTTTGTGGATGTCCTAGTTGTATTTTCTGAATTAAAAATACTAAATTGACCCCACCTATGTATATATATTTGTATATATATGAAATGAATAAAAAGAATTTATTCCATGTGTGTATGGATGGACAAGGAGAGTAAGGGATATAGCAAACTGTTGGCTAAATGGTTCTTTTTAAAATATCAAAATGTTTTAGAGTCAATTCAAAATTCAAATGTGGATCTTTCAGCATTCATAACTGTTCTAGTTTGTGAGTTTCAATTATGCAGGGCAGGGGAGTCTTTCATTATATTTGATTTCAAGAATAGAAAAATGTGACTTTCTACTATGGCAGTTAATTTACAAATACGCTTAGAGAGACTTTCTATACTCCAGCCTACCAGTACTGTCACTGAATATCTCTCTCAGAGGAGAGCTAGGTGTGAGCAGGACAGGGCAATGGCTCTAAAGAAGAGACAAAGGTAGTTACTATTTGAAGGACTACAAGAAACTCTTCTTTGTGAAATACTCTCCCAGAAAGGCTGGCTATTCTTAGAATATGGCATTGACTCTAGCAACTGAGATCCTCTTTGTAAAATTATGCTGTATATGGTCAACATTTTAACTTGACCCTCTATTTTTGATTTCTTGGTGCCTCTGAAAAGCTTGCATATGCATGTATCCTCTGCCCTATGACTTCTGTAAACGAATACCCTGTGTACAAGCAAAAGACGTCTTTATGTTTGATACACATAAGTAAAAAAAGTTGGTAGCACTCTGATTGCCTTTGTGATCCAGACACCATGATTCAAAATGTTCTAGTACTCAGAAGCATCAAAACAATCATAATAGTTGCTGCAACAAAATAGAAGCCATATAATAACGCCCCCATCTTGCTCTGAAAAACAGCTTTAAAACCTGTCCCAGTCCAAAGTGGCAACACTGTGCCACAGATCGCTGTGATGAGGTCAAGTTTCTTCCACCCGACCTGTTACTGCCAATTAATGGGTATTGCACTGATAGCAAACTAAATATATTACTACTAAAGAAGAAATGTCACAAGCTGTGAGATAAGAACTATGACAATTGTTACAAAATCAAGATCTCGGCAGCAGTTATTTGGCATCTTCAGTTCGGTGACATGACTAGCAAATAAAATATTTGAACTTAAAAGATCAGCTGTACTTCTCCATAGTCTATAACTGAATAATCACAGAATTAGCTGAATCTTCAGATACATATGCCTAGCAGCTACAGTCTTGTGGGTTTTGGTGGTGTGGAAAGTACATGAATCCAAGCCTTATTGTCAGTGCCTCCCATAACATTATTGCTATTTCCTGTTTCAGTCTTTAATAATATAGGATAGGTTAGGGTTTCAATATGTTTTCTTCTCCTGTTTTTTTTTCCCTGAAAGTTTAAAGAATGTTTGAAATACAGTCCAAGTCACATTTTTAAAAGGAAGCTGGATAGTTACTGTCTGCATTCTCCTAACTCATTTCACATATTTCTTTCAAAAGACAAAAAGTACTTCCTTGTAACTTCTTGAGCTTCTTTGTGTTCTTATTCCTTTACAGACCAAACACACACACACACACACACACACACACTTTGCTTAGTGCTTTGTAAGAGATGTTGCTAGAATTGAAATCATTACTTAAAAATGGGAGCTAAAATAAATCCTGTATACAAAAGGAAGGATGATCTTTAATTGGAGTGCCACATTTATGCAGAGGAAAGACACAGACATCTGGTCCTCCATGTTTAGTTTTAGGAGGCATTTATTCAGGAAATCTGTTGTAGAAGCATACCAATGGATACATTTTTCCAGACTCCAGAGGAAAATGCTATTCATTGGGAGTGCAACTAGCTCAGAATACCTCATTTTGTAACAGAGAGGCATCAAAACAAATATATAATGGGCTACTTCTAGCTCTCATAATACTTCACACTCTATTTGCCTTATTCAAAACAATTTTACTCACCTCCAGCCTTTAAAGCACTTTATTATTATAAAGTACTGTATTATTATAAAGGCTAGGCCAATAATTTAGGTTCTAAATTTAATCACTGATACCAGGAAAAACAAATCTGTCAATATGAAGTAGCAACAGATTACTGGTATTGTGCCTTTTAGATGAAAAGCAGGTATTGTGATAGTGAGCAGGAGACACAAACCATTCAGCATCACCACTGTATATGACAAACAGAGGTATGTTACTTCATTTTAAACTGGGTATGTGCAGTCTCTATGTCACCTTGAATTCATGGAATTGCAGAGTTTTGGATCTGGATGAAATCTCAGGACTTATAATCTGTTTTGAGACAAGATTAGTATGTGTAGAACATCTCTAAGAGATGTTGGTCCAGAATTTTCTAGAAAATCCCACTATACCCTCCATAAGTGGCCTACTCCAGTAGTTAACTACTTTTAATGTTAGATTTTCCTAATAGCTAAACAAAATATTTTTTCCCTATAAATAAACTGAAGCCTTCTTGTCCTATCCTAGACAGACTTCATAGCAGACTTTTGAATATTGGAAGACCTTTATCATGTTCTTTTTCAGACTTCCACCTCCCCTATAGACCAAACAATGCCTTTTCCTTCAAGCATTCCTTACAGGTTGTATTTCTGAAAATTATTAGCACTCTTTTTGCTTTTCCCTGAGTACTACTCAACTTACCATAAATGTCAGCAAGTTCACTGGACTGATGCCTACATGATCCATAGACTATAGAGTATTTACCTCGTGTATTTTATATACAATGTTCTTGGTAATACAGCTCAAAATGGGATTTGCCTTTTAATATCATACTGATCTAGTTAGTTTCTGTTCCACTCTAACTTGATCTCCCCATCTGTATTACTGTGATCCACAATATCCAAGATGCTAGTCCTTTTCTTTTTTTATTTGATTTTTACCTTGCTCTGTGTTGTTCTTTACCAGTTACATTTAAACAATCACTTCTTATCCGCTTTCAGGTGATCAAGACCAGTTTAAATCCTCTCTTCAGAGTTTTTGTAAATTCTTCTAGCTAATTGCTATCTGTAGTTTTTAAACATATAAAATATGCTTTACTCTGCCATCAAAGTTGTTACTAAAACTATCATCAACCTTATCATTGTCAAAATTCCTCTGTTCCAATAAGCCATGCCATGTGTTTCAAGACACAGCGGAGCCAAGTAGTTGTGACTCTGCTGATCCAAAGATTGCCGGCTCAGTTACAAAAACAGTACAGATGTTATCAGCTAGGACAGAAACCAAGCTAATAAATGCTTTCACTTGACTCTTGAAACCCATTGTAGATAGCCTGGTAGCTCTGTGCAGAATTAGCTTGTATCCTGAAAAGCTTATCCATTGAGGTTTAACTACAGCCTTGCCAACAGAGCACAGTGGAGTTACATCAAAAAAACAGTGAAGACTTGTGCATTCTTCTCTGAAAACTACCTGCCAAGACCTACTAAGGAAAACAATTTTTGAGGGTGCTAAGCTCCAGTTGGCTTGACATAGAGCTGTACATTCACTTAACATTAGTAAAAACTAGATCTCCCATAATGACATATTCTCAAGTTTGAAAAATTTATTCCAAATTTCTTGGTATTTCATGCACAGCCCCCTTTGTAAAATCACCCTAAGAACAGCAACAGTTCAGCATTTTCCTGCTGTGCATCTTCAGAGATTCTTAGATGAAAGATGTTATATCGGCATGAACATAGCTGTCTGTTTGGTCAAGTATGCAAAAGCAGGGAATCAAATTGAAGTCTTTTCAACTGTCTTGCAGACCACTAACCACAGTAAAGATACTTGGCTGGCCCAGAACTAACATGTGATGCTTAAGTCATATCCAGACTAGGCATTTCTTAAATCACTCTATTCTCAGGAAGCAATAAGTTTTGGACTGAGGGCAGGATGATTGTTTTGTCTTCTTGTAAATCTTTTCAGATACTAGTTGTGATTACAGTATGAAATAGGAGATCTCTCCAATGTGATGTTCACTAAATGCATCTCATATCACAGCCAAAATTATAAATTTGCGAAACTTACAGGACTGTCTGTTCAGGGTAGAAAAGTATTTGTTTGCAGAAATGTGTTTATGTAAGCCACAAGAATAAGGTCAAACAGCAGAATTAGACACCTTTCAGATAAAGGCTGCCCAAAGATACATAACACTTGCAGTGCTTACAGGTATAATAGAAGAAATTAACTTGTCTCATGCAGACAGTACTAGGCATCTGAATTTGACTTTTAAAAATTGTTCTGCATTTAAAACTGGTTACAGTATTTTTTATTAGTACAGAGCTTCAAGAATAAAAGCTTTCAAGCCATGCAGGAAACACGAACTCCACACAAAGGAAAGTTTGGATCTGTGAATTAAATCTGATAGGTAGGCCAACAGTTTTAAATAATTTCACCCTATGTTTAAATGCAGAACTCAGGCACCATTTAACAGGGAATAGGTATACTTCATCCTCTCTTGGTAACTTATGTTGATGTTCATGTGTCTTGTGAACTTCCCTCAATCATTTGTCATTAAAATCAGTTCTACTGGCAGTCAGGTTTCCATGCTGAGAGCTAGGAAGGAAGATAGTTATGATTAAAGAGACATACAGCTGCTATTACTGACCCTGAATAGTTTATTTTGGGCACCCTATGTTGTGACTTTCTTTGCTTTTTTCCCCATTTTTGGGTAAAAGCTTGGGTGTGTGCTTGAAAAAACAGGTCTCCAATGAGGGTGGAGAATGCCCACCCACTACAGTGTGTGCTCTTCTGCTGCTAGGAAGAGGCTGAGAGGGCACAATAGATGATAAATACAAATTACATTGCTGAGACATTGCTGAGATACAATTGTGAGAAGAGTAACGAAAAAGCTCAGTGTATAGAATCCATTTAATGGCTTGTAGCAAAGGCAGGCAAATGGAGATTACGATGCAAGGCAACCTAATAATGGTTGTGAAGTCCACTGTTAAATGAAAGGAAAAAAATGAACATGTAGAACAGATAAAGAAGTACAAGAGCTTGCATATGAAACAGGAATGGACAACAGGGAGGGATACCTACTCTCTGACACTTATTCCTACCTTTCACTTTTTATGTCATTTTTGCAAGTAAAAAGTAGTATCTGATCACTCTATTTCTAGTGTAGTAGATTAATCCTTTTCCACAATGCAATTTACACGTTTTCCTTCCTGACTTGAGGCATATATTGTCTTTCAAATCTTTTACAGAGTTTTTTTACAATAGTTCTCATTTTCCACTGTTATCTAATTTGCCTGCCCTCAAACACCTTTCTTCCATTTGCTTCCAAGCCAATCTTTGATGGTTTTAAAATTCATTTTCATTTACTTCTGTACGTTGAAGAAATATTTCCCTTAAGATTTTAACACTACCAAAAATTATACTAAATACAACATAGCTACTAGTGAAAATCAATGAAATTATTTTACTTTTGAGAACTAGCATGCACAATGCTATGAGTTGCATCATGTAGTAAAATAAAACACTATGGTAATGGTCATGATGTCTAAGATGGTTTTTAATTTTCTGTGTGGATGCTTTTTTTCCTTCCCTAAAAGAATGCTCCTAAAAACATCCAAATGCAACTAGCAAATCACATGCCTTTGTAAGATTTGAGAGCAAAAAAGGCTCCTGGTCAATTTGCTATCTACTTTAGGTCTATTTACTTTATATTACTTCAGAATATGACCAGCAATGAAAAGGCATCAACACTTTGCAGCAACTGAAAGTTTTGTAATAAAACTCTTGCATCATTACAGGACTTCCTCCCTTTACGAAAGCAAGTCATTCATTCAGTACTCTGAAAAGGCACTGACTCTGTAGTAGACAGTACCATTTCACCATGGTGGGGGAGAAATTTGGATATAAAGGTGTTCAGCCTCAGGGAGGGGAAAATCTGCAGGGCAACAGATTACACGTGGTTAGAAAGAGTAGTATTAATAGAATCCAGCAAAGCTGAAGCAAGTAAAGTGACAAATCTCAAAGGGGATGAAGAAGAGAAATGTGGCCCATCAGGAAGACAGCAAGTATTGTCACATGGCAAAGATGGGCAGGAGTCACAGAGAAGACACCAAGAGGCATTTAGTTAATTGCTGAGAGAGACTAATACCGGCAGAAAAAAGATCATGTTAGGGTAAGTTGTAGGGTCACTGATTACAGAAAACAAATATTTAGAGGAAAATACACATGGAAAAACATTTAGCCTAGAAACTTTTAGCCTGTTATTCAAAGAAGCTGTGTACTCACTAAATATCAGAGCGAAAAATAGCATAAAGAGACCAAAGAACTGCCACAAACACAAATAGCAAGTAATGCACCATGGCAGAACAAACTCAAGCCTGCAGAAATAAACTGAGAGCCAGAGAGGATTCAGCTTCAGAGGAATCCTAGATGCTAGGTATAGAAGTCCATGGGATTTGTTCTGTATTATTTTGGACTGGCTATGTAGGGCGTGACTTGAAAATACTCTTTATTTTATGACAGGTCTTTCCATCTCAGGTTGGAAAGTATTGTGCTAATTTAATAGATTATTTACTTATTAGAAACCTGTCAAATGTCAGTGCAACATTACAAGAGACAAAGCTACAAGGACATAAAGTATCAGGCTTTTACTACTCAAGATAATGCTGATTCTACTCTTCAGGAAGTAGATTCCTATTGACTACTAAGTCCTTGGTCTGAAAGGCCTACTCTTGATAAATCTCCGACCTCCTGGTTAATCTTTTACTCCCCTTTCTTCCCCTGCCCTGAAAATACTGTTTTCCTTGTACACTTTCAGATTGATTAGTCTCTGGTCAGAATAAGTGGAAAGAAAATGGAAACAAGAGTTTTTCTCAGGTATTTGTTCAAGGTTTTCAGGGAGTGGTGAAAGATGTTGTGACTGTGAACATCTGTAGCTGTGGCCAACAGTTCAGCTACTCCATAGTTGCTATATCCAGCATGTCTTTCCACACTTTTCAGCAATATTGCACTCATTTTTGATTCCAGAAGTTAAAGTATGTGAGTATAGAAGAGCAGATTCTTCACTTTTGGTGAGGATAAGTGGGTTTAGTGAGAATCTCACTAACCTTTTATGGGTCAAAGTGATATTCAGTCACCTTATGTAGGAAGAGAAGACAAGGAAAACAATGGTGATGAGAGAAAAAGCATGTTTGGCAGAAGTCTGCACCATTACCATGGGACCAACTGCAAAAATACATACTTGTGCTAAGAAGAAAAGGCTGGACAGTAAAATGTCTTTTGTTCCTGTGATTTTTCTTCTGTTTCCTCTTGATACTGGCTAGGAAAGGGGAATAAAGAGATAGAGCCAGACAATCTTTTTCCAGTGGAAAGAAGGGAAGACAGGAAGGGGACATCTTTGGATATAAGTACAAGATCGCTTATAGCTTAATAGCCCCCAAGGGAGCAGATATTTCTACAGAAAAAAAAAGAAGCTCCTTAGAGATCCCAATGACAAAGTTACCCTGGTTTTAGAAGCTTTTACTTCTCACATCAAAAACTAACAAATGGAGTAGTAACAGAGCCTCCTGAGGGAGGTGAGTAAACTGAGACTCCCATGAACAGTATCCATACCATTCAGGGAGAAGTAAAGATCATCCAATTCAGTGTGTCAAAGTGTTTATAGCTTACATCCCAAGTTTCTCCTTTGCGCTCTGCTGAGGCTTTTGCCAAATCCCTACATACATTAAAAACACTAACCACACTCCATAGTTGCTTGATAGACTGCATATCAGTGGAGAATACAAATTCAGCCTGGATACTAAGTTTTTCCAGCATGTGAAACAGTCATATACAAGGATGACCAGTAGTGATTACGCTATGGTACTACACAGAAGTTTCTCCATGTGAATTGAATTAATTGATTTATTAGTAGCAAAATAGCCAGGTGGGTCAGGCTAATTAAGACTATGATTGCTAATTGCCAACACTGGGGACAGTATGAGTGGTTGCAGAGACAATAGATGCAGTCTGTTTGTAACAGCTCTATAAACTGCTAGATAGTTAAGACTGAGGAAAAAAAAAAGAGGAGAAGACGTTGCTGAGGATGGAGTGTAAGTCATTGTAGGTTCCATTCAGATGAAGTGAAAGCAACCAGTCCTATAGAGAACTTTTGTCATTCCTCAGTGGTGTAGTCCAGTGGTCTCCAAAGTGGGGTGTGCACAAAATAATCCACGGGGGTGCAGGAAGAAAATATTTTTTATACTATTAATAAATAAATTAATAACATTAAAGTATTTCATTTGTCTTTATCTCATCCTTTTGTAATTTCTGTTTTTTGAATATTTTATAATGTACATAATATATTAGTATAGTAGAACATGTATATAATTTATAAATTATATATGGGTGCACGATCAAAAAAGTTTGGAGTCCACTGGTCTAGTTTAAAGTTCAGAATATCTTTCTTTCAGGTTTCCAATTTTCTGTGTATTTCAGTCTCTCTAGTATACTGGATGTCAGGTAGTTTGGCTGCCAAGTTTAGGTGTTTTAAAGAAAAGAGCAATACAATCTGGTTGTTGGTTTTTGTAAAACTTAAGATTTAAACTTGACATTCACATGCATTCACATGTTTCTCTGTAATGCTCCATAAACCATACAATACAACTGTAGAGCCAAATGGGACTAAATGATTGTAATTTTCAGATTGCTTGACCAAACAAATGCTATGCAGAAAGTGCTGGCTGGGAACATACGATCTAAATTTGGAAAATCTATTTTAATAAGTCTATGTGACCATACAGCATTAATACAGCATTAAGCCTAAAAAAATCCAAATAGTATGCATATTGTAGAAGGCTGAGGTTTTAAAAACTTAGATTTTGTAGATCAAAGAAATGAAAAAAAAAACCAGTGTATTTCTATCTATTGAATTGCTATGGAGGATCTTTTAAAGCAATATCAACATTGTGATTTTTGAAGCATTTCTTATTCTGTACCCATCTAATTTATGCTAAATTAATTTCAAAAATGGTGCATCATTTTTTATACTGAACATTAGGTTCCCCATACTTCTTACTTTATCAAGCACTATATAGTTCTGGATGTTCCTGTTCTTAACATCCCCCTCTTTTTTTCTCAATAGCAAATGAACCAGAAAATTTACTCCATTAAAACAAGAGTCTTGTTCCTTTCAGTTTGCTTGCCAAAACTGGTCACCTCCTTGGATGCTGACACAGGTGCTTTAGAGTGAACCAATTTCTAAAACTTACTCCATGTTGATAGTGACATTCAGAAAAGGAGTGTTGTCTTCTGTTCACTATTCTCCATAGCTTGTCTGAAGGACTGTAAAAATAAAGGTTTCAGATAAATATTTTAACTTGTTCTAAAGGAAACTTCTGCATGTGTGATTTTTTTTTCTTTCACCATAGCTTAAAAGGCAAAAGTGAAATGTCACATTGTATTAAAGAAATTCTGATTAATAATCGGTTCTAATGAATAACAATACTTGCAGCATTGCTTACCCAAATGTAATTCAATCACAATCACAGATAATTTTGTCTTGTCAGTTTTTGCCAACATATGTGGCAGGCTTTGGGAGGAATGTTTATTTCCCGTACTAGTTATATCTGTTTAGTTGGGTGTTTTCTAGTTCACTTGTTTCAGTTCACTTAGCTGGTATTGGATCTTTTCTCCATGGTGCCACCACCTCATTTAATTTTCTCAGTAGGAGAAATTCTGATCCTGAAGAAGCTGCTGGGATCAGAATTTCCGCAGCAGACTCTTTCTGATGCTTTGTAGTTTCTTCAACATCACATGCTTTTCCTAGTGAATTATAGTAATTTATTATTTACAAAATAATGTTTCTATAAGTAAACATTTTAAGGAATTTTTTTTTCAGAGAGATTAACAATATATGGCAATTCTGTGGAACTGTCTCTTCCTTAGCTTCAGTGTGATCTTTATTCTTCTGAGCATAAAATGTTAGGCAAGATTTTTCCAATGAGTTGCCTGTGGGAATTTTAAGTGCATTATTTCACTAAGCAAAGTAAATGAAATTTATTATCTATCTGTATACCCTTTCTATTTCAAAGCATTAGTTTTCATCTAATTTTTTGATCTTGTTTTGATAGATTACTGCCAACGGATTTTTGTACAGTCTTTCCTGAGATCTCCCCCATATGTCATTATGTTCATGTTTCTATGCTGCCACACAAGTTGTCACAGATGCCACATTTTTTTCCTTTTCTTCGTATCTGACACATCCCTGGCATTTGTTTCTAGTTCTGCTTTTTAAAATGTTTGAAATCAGATGAATTAGATGTCTTTTTAAAGCTACTTTAGTATTCATTCCTCACGTGATTGATATTATGCAGTAGTTTTTACCCCTTCTGTACCAAAAATAGAAGAAATACAAATGTCACTTTCTGACCTCATGTCAGGAGCTTGTGGGTTTCTTTTGACTTGTTCCTTTAGAAATATTTTAGTTAGCTGTTTAGGATTAGATACTTCTTGCTTCAATTAGGGACACATAGACAGTAATATCCTTTCTTTGTAGTTTAGACATATGCGTAGTCTGTAGCCTCCACTGTCTGTTAAGCTGAGAGAGTGTTACATGCTGTAGGTGCTGTATAGGTATGATATGCACAGCCTTGAGATATACCCCTGTATAAGCTCCAGCTTGTGCAAAATGCTAAAATCAGCATTCTTACTAGTGCTTCAATCTCACGTAACATTGCTTAAATAGTTGTATGGGCAACACATTCAGTTTTACTGCTCTTGCAAGAATACGTTTTGACTTGCAAAACAATACTGCAACACAGAACATCTACTTTCTGGGTCTGTTGTCTAACTGTGTGCCTGCAGTTCACCTCCTGAGGTCTTACACTGCTGACCTATGGCCTGACAACTCAAATTTATTTGGAGCTTTTTTATATCTCTCTTTTTCAGCTGCTACACTCCTCAAAGATGGAACTGAATGTTGTCTATGGAGGGACAAGATGTATCACGTACTTCAGGTTTTAGATCAGAGCTCAAACCTCACTGGTTCCTTTTGGCTTAAGCTGATTAACTGAACTCTGCCATTAATATCTGTGAAATGTCTTGGCAGACCCATCTGAAAGGTGTTAATTAAGTACAATGTGTATTGCATAGGCAAGTTAACTGTATCAGAGTTATTTTTCTGCAGGGACAAACGTATTGGTTTTTAATTGTTATTTTTAATGGAGCAGAGTAAAATATTGCTCTGTTTTATTTGATCTCTGTCCCCTGGTGGGCTTTCTTTTTTTCTTTCTTTCCAACAGTGTGACAGTTTCCTCTTTAGACTTTTAATTATGTCTCCAAGGACATCCTGTATTAGCAATGGTGGTGGCAGTTTACCATTCTGAGAGCTAACCCAGCTAGTTACTCCCAGGCTATAGCAAGTTTTACAAAGATGATTGTTGTATATTTTTAACTCCTATAGAGTTCGGGGATTTACTTGAATAATGAAATGGCTGAAATGGCCAAACCATTCTTATGTCTGCCTATAGAAGAAACTGCCACATTTGTGATTGTGTTACCATAGTCTACTCAGGTCATGGATCAGAGCTGAACATGGGAATTCAGACCAGTTATTTCACAACAAAACTCTAATGGCATTTTCCTCATGTGGTGATTGGATCACATCCCTCTCTTCTTTGAACTTCTGCAATAGTACTTGAATAGCTCTTAAAATCAGACATTTTAGGTATCTCTTCTCCTTTTTAGGATTATTATAAATAATGCTGCATTAAGTATACTGTATGTTCCTGCTTTCCATTCATTCTATCACTTCGTTATTGCATCTCTAGATATCTTTCCATGCTACTGCAAGAAAAAAAATACAAGTCGTGCATCTCCCTTTTCATTCAAAAATGCTTCCCAAAAACCTATTTCCCCCTGAGTCAGACAAAAAGAGTCAGACATTCCTCAGCACTGCCACACAGCATATATATAAGAGGATTATAGCAAAGCTGGTGTTAGTTATGCAACATTAAAAAAATCAGAATTAAATACAGAATCTAATAAGATAGCCTTAAGAAACTACGAGTAACCCTATTATCTCACTATCCAAACATGTCCTTCATTTTTTATTTTCCCAGTTCCTCTTACCTCCTCTCATAATCAGAACATCAGGTCTAATACAGGGTAGTTTTTAAGGAATTTGAGGCTGGTACTGGCTTTTCAAGGTTGTTATGAAAAAGCATACTGTACACATGTATAAACACACGGACTTAGTGAAGGTGCTTTTATTTGTAAGTCGCATCTGGAATGCTAAGTCCTTTTTTAAAAAAAAAGGTTCAGTCTGAACAAACCGTGAAAACAAGGGTAGTCCAACCCAAGACAAACAGTTATTACGCCCATGGAGTTGCGGGGAAAGAGAAGACCCCCCTCTTCTGGCATGAGCTGGAGTAGCTCTCAGCAGAAGACTTCATAAAATATGTACAAAACCATGTTTTGATCACAAATAGGAATATACCTAGGATTAATATCTGTATAACAAATATTTCTTCCTCCATCATGTCCTCTGAAGTTTTTGCACTCCACACTTACACACAAAACTTAGTCCTCCACTTCAGATCTCTGAATGTGTAGTAAGAGTGTTCTAGCTTCTTTGCCAGAGATTGAACATGCAGTGTGTCACAGACTCTTTTTGCATAGTTGTTTTTTGGTTCAGGACAAAATGTATGAAGAACTCTTTACTCCAAGCACAGAGTGGACTGACCACTGATACTAAAAATATGCCCTGCAGCCTTGATGACTGTAGAAGGAAAAGCCTTTTGATAGACAAATTCTCTTGGTTCAGGCAATATTATTTGCTGCATTCTTCTCTGAAGGTGACCAGCAATTCCAGCTGGTGAGAAAAGACTGTTGCTAAAGATGTTCAGAAATCCTTCTGTATCCAGCATTTCAATTGTTCCTTTAAATACAGGGTTTTCTCTATGATAAATATGGCAGTGAGAATTCTGTCCCAATCAGACTTCAAAACAGAAAACTGTATGTGTATTTATCATTATCTCTTTTGCTGCCAGAAATAAAGAAGAGGCATTTCTAATGTTTCCTTTTGTTTGTTTTTAAATTTTGCATTACCTTTTCTTTTTACCAGCCTTTACAGTTCATGAGTTAATGGTAGGTAGATGGAATTCATCCCTATTAGATCATATATTTCACTCTTTGTAAATGCAAGATAGACTAGCTTTCCCTACACCCTAACGGTTAAGAAAAAAATAAAGCAGTGAGAGGCATTCACATTCCTCTTGTCTTGCCAAAGGAGCAGCTGTTTTGCTTTGGTTTTAAAAATTGAAGTCATAGATGGAGAGAAATGTAATGCTGTTTAGTGTAATTCATCTGTAAGGCAGAATATTCCCTGCAAAATCGGAGGAGTTTTAAAGACCAACGCAATATAGTTGTCTCACTTCTGTGCAGTAATACACAAAATAATGTATTTCTTTCCAACACACAGATAAGGTGTAAACTCAAGCATGGCTACTCTGGTAAGTGCTGGAAACAGAATGGCAGCCATTATGATAGATACTGAACTAGTATAGCAATGCATCTTAGAAAGAACAGAAAAGCTGTTAGTTTTCAGTATTTCTCTCCTGTATTTCAAGCATATTGCAAATCATTTTAATATACTTTATACTTTGTAATTCCAGATTACTATGTTCAACCTAAGTAAAATGAAGTTTCTTTTTTCTGTTCTCAGTGTTTTTACAGTTTTTATTTCTATTATTCATGTCCAAACAGTAACTAATCTTTGCTTAACTTTTTCTGTGTGAAATCTGAACAAAGTATCGAAAAATACCATAAACATCATTTTTGCAACATCTCCCTAGACTTTTCTCACAACTTTCTCAGATTGTGCAGTACAGTTTTGCTTTTTAAATTTGTTTGATAATTAGACCAGTTTCCAACCACTACTGCAAAACAGGAATTTGCTATGGAGCTGCTGTACTAACGGGTAAGAAGAGACCTTCCTTTTCTCCTGAATACTTTTGTATTTGGAGTCCTTTACTCCATTTTTCCACTATGTCCCAAATAAACTCTGTTTATGAAACACCCAGGAAGATGAGATCAAACCTTGAGAATAAATGGCTGGTACATCAACCAATCTCTCTCTGAAGTCTTCAGTTAGGAATGTTTAACAGTTGCTGTCGAACTACAGTAAAATTAAGGAAGTCACAATCTTGGTGGGAGTAGGTGGTTTCTTGGGGAAGAACGGTAAGCTAGGAAAGAAATCAGCTATGTATTTCTAATTATTTCTTTAGTCAAGAAGAATCTTTGTCCTGGGGAAGCCCATGAAGGATGAGACATACAGTGTGGAATCTAAGAAAGTTGATAATATTGCCTTAATTATGATTCTATTATAAAAAAGTAACTGGGAGAAAAGAACCTTGATCAGCAAAAATCTTAAAACTGATTAATTATTAGAGAATAGCAGATTAGTAATTTATTGTGTCTGTAGTTTATGCATCTTCATCTTCTTGAGTGTTTATATGAAGAACATTGTATTTCTAGCTGCAATATTTCATGAACTGTTTCTCAAACCTTTTTAAAGCCATTATAAATGTATATAATGACTTTCTACTTGCTTATCTAGTGCTAGGTCACTACTTCTCCATTTCTCAATGAAATGTCATGCTGGAAGCTTTTTGTGAGCAATTGTCAGCAGGTGGGTTACAGAGAAAGAGAAGAAGGGTTTTATCTCCTATGATAGTGAGGCTAAGCCTGTTGCCGTGTTGCTAAACAGAGTTTTAAAAGGTTTGGAATCTATATTCCATTTTACTGGTGACTTTAAGTAACATTAAAGCAGCCAACTTACAGCTAAGTTTTTAAAGGTCTTCTGGCATCTGTTTTCCAAGGATTTCAATGGTTGTCCAGCAACAAAACACTTAAAAAAAAATTGTCCTTACTGTGTGCTGCCTTTAGCTTACGATCTGTAAACATCCTGCCCTGATGAGTGTGTCAGGAGACTATATGTTATATATGTACTAGTACCTTACAATATTAATATAGACATTAGACTGTATGATGCTCAGTTTTACTAAAAAGGGGATTAGTAGTAATTAAAACAGACTGAGGTTCTCTCAGAACTATGACAATCAACTTCTTCAGGACTTCTTTGAAGACTCTAGGATGGTTTTATTCAAGACAATGAATTTGCTGGTATTCAGACAATTTTCCTGTGCAGCAAATGGTACCCTGGGCTGCGTTAGGAGGAGTGTTGCCAGCAGGTTGAGAGAGGAGGTCCTTCCCCTCTACTCAGCACTGGTGAGGTCACACCTAGATTGCTGTGTCCAGTTCTGGGCTGCATGGTAAAAGACAGATATGCAGATACTGGAGAAAGTTCAGTGAAGGGCCTCTAAGATCGTGACGGGACTAGAGCGTCTCTCCTGTGAGGGAACTGAGACAACTTGGTCTGTTCAGCCTGGAGAAGAGAACGCTTAGGGGGGATCTCATCAATGTGTACAAATACCTGAAGGGAGGGTGCAAATAGGACAAAGCCAAGCTCTTTTCATTGGTGCCCAGTGACAGGACAAGAGGCAATGTGCACAAACTGAAACACAGGAGGTTCCCTCTGAACATCAGGAAGCACTTTTCCACTGTGAGGGTGACTGAGCACTGGCACAGATTGCCCAGGGAGGTTGTGGAGTCTCCCACCTTGGAGATATTCAAAAGTCGTCAGGTCATGGTCCTGGGCAACTGGCTCTAGGTAACCCTGCTGGGGTCACCAGATGACCTCCAGAGGTCCCTTCTAACCTCAACCATTCTGTGATTCTGTGATTTCTTAGCTCTTATCTTATAAAGAGACTTTTGGTGCAAACTGTACTGGTTATAATAATTTCTGAAGATTTTAAAGAATTTCACACCTAAATTTCTGAATAACAGCACATAACATAGTGATTGTGATTTGATGATATTGTGCACAAATGCAGAAAATAAGTTATCATAGATAGTAGCCTCAAAGAAGTTGGCATTTCATGGGATTTGTGGTATGGAAGGAGTTTTAACTGTATATAAACTGTATACTAAGAACAAAAGAGGAATTATTTCTCTACATTTAAAGGTGTTTTTTATTAAAATGGCCTTTTCCTCCTTTCCTCCCCAGACTTCTTCACAGTTTTGGAAGCAGAGTTAATAGAATTAACCCTGTCGGCAAACATTAACTTTGAGACTAGTTCTTACTAGGAGCTAGAGAAGTAAATACTACATTGCTATTGCCAGTTGACATTACACAGAACTTAATGTTAAACTGTATAAAATAGTTAACTTCTTTTACCTCTGTACTACTGTTACTTGTGATTAAACAAACATCTGATGAAATATTTGGACAAACAAAATATGTACAAATAAATACAAATATCAAAAACTTACTTGAATGAAAGCAAATCTTCACACATACCTCGTATTTCACAGGCTGACAGACTAAAAAACATTTTAAATTGAAGCTGCAATAAAACCTCCACATGTAGTCACTAGACAAAGGTTTTCTAATCAATGTAATGCCCTTTAGGAAAGGTTCATCTTGAAGGTTGATACTTTGAAAAATCAGGATCTACTGCTCATGCTTTAGGTTCCTAGAGAAGCAGTTGCTACTAAGAGATGGAAAAGTTACCTCACAACACGTGTAAACTCTCCATCTCAGCAGGCACTGATTACATGGTTAAGATAAACAAAAACACATTTGAGACCTAAATATTCTGGTGGTGTTGTTATTTCTCTGTCCTTCATTTAATCTTATTATTTAACGAAGAAAAAAAATACATTTTCAGTGCCAGTATACAAGCATATTAAAAGAGCTAGTATTCAAAACGGAGAAAATAATTAAACCTTCAGCCAGCCATGTTGTAGCTCCATTGAGTGTCTAACACTTTACTGTCCGAGTTTTGGTTTAACTTGTCCACCTTCTTGGTGTAACTAAGCGATGCAGTTAAATTATTACAGCCCTTGTCCCCTCAATTCCAGTGATGTTGTATTGTTAGAGGTCGTCTTTATTAGAGAAGAATGGCCTTATCTATGTAAGGCAAATTTGTATAGATACCATGCATTCATGCAAGAGGATTTTTTTTGCTAGGGAAAAAAAAACTCTTTCAGTTAAAGTCTTCTCCAAATGCAATAGTTTTCTTAAAGATTCTCAGATTTAGAGTAGGCCTCTATTCAATTTGGAATAATGCTAGTGCTAAGGAGGAGAAGAGAAACCACTGAAAAATTTTACCCTTTCCAATAAGTGCCTCATGCTCTAGCTCCTCAGTGTGTCCTAGCAAAGGCTCTTTATTTACTGTCACATAAGCAAAAAGAACCAGAGGGATTGACATGAGAGAAGCTTAGTTCCCAGGAACACCAGGATGAAGTCTGTTTGTCTTTTGACTGTTTTTAGTAGAATTAGGGGTGGAACAGCTGGGGAACTCCTTTTCTTCACTCACAAGCAGACACCCTGTTGAAAATGCTCTGCCTTCCGCTTCTCACGTAAACAGACGTATGCTGGACAGCACCTGAAAGGAGGCATTGTATGTTCCTCTGTATACTTTAAAGAGCAGTTATTTACACCAAAAGAACATTTTCCAGGGTTTAGCACATTGTCTGCTTCTTATACAGCAAAGCCAGAGCTAAATCTTCCAAAGAACAATAGTTAGCCTCAAGCTGATCCAGTGACCACTTTATAGAATCATAGAATAGTTTGGGTTGGAAGGCACCTCCAAAGATCATCTAGTCTAACCCCCTGCAATGAGCAGGGACATCTGCAACTAGATCAGGTTGCTCAGAGCCCCGTCCAACCTGATCTTGAATGTTTCCAGGGATGGGGCATCTACCATCTCTCTGGGCAACACGTTCCAGTGTTTCACCACCCTCATCATAAAAAATTTCTTCCTTATATCTAGTCTAAATCTACCCTTTTTAGTTTAAAACTATCGCCCCTCTTCCTATCACAACAGGCCCTATTAAAAAGTCTGTCCCCATCTTTCTTATAAGCCCTCTTTAAGTATTGAAAGGCTGCAGTAAAGTCTCCCTGAAGCCTTCGCTTCTCCAGGCTGAACAACCCCAACTCTCTCAGCCTTTCTTCATAGAGAGGCATTCCAGCCCCCAATCATTTTCATGGCCTTCCTCTAGACCAGCTCTAACAGGTCCATGTCTTTCCGGTGCTGAGGACTCCAGATCTGGACGCAGTACTCCAGGTGGGGTCTCACCAGGGCGGAGTAGAGGGGCAGAATCACCTCCCTCGACCTGCTGGCCACGCTTCTTTTGATGCAGCTCAGGATACAGTTGGCTTTCTAGGCTGCAAGCACACATTGCCGGCTCACGTCCAGACTTTCATCCACCAGTACCACTGGTTTAATCTGGCAGGCAGCCAAATACCACGCAGCCGCTCACTCACTCCCTCCACCTCCCCAGTGGAACAGGGAGAGAATCGGAAGGGTAAGAGTGAGAAAAACTCGTGGGTTGAGATAAAGACAGGTTAATAGAACAGCAAAGGGAAAATAACAATAATAAATAATGATAGAGTATACAAAATGAGTGATGCACAATGCAATTGCTCACCACCCACGCTGACCGATAACCAAGTAGCGATCGGTACTTCCTGGATCACGCCTACCCTTCATATACTGAGCATGACGTCACATGGTATGGAATACCCCATTAGCCAGCTGGGCTGGCTGACCTGGTTATGTTCCCTCCCATCTCGTGTACCTAGCTCAGTCAGTAGGCACGGGAGCTGTCCTTGGACTAGGAGGGCACTTAGCAACAACTGAAAACATCAGTGTGTTATCAACATTCTCCTCATACTAAATCCAAAACACAGCACTAGGAAGAAATTTAACCCTATCCCAGCTGAAACCAGGACAACCCCAAAGTCCTTCTCAGCAGGGCTGCTCTCAATCCCGTCATTCCCCAGCCTGTATTGATACCTGGCATTGCCCCAGCCCAGGTGCAGGACCTTAGACTTGGCCTTGTTGAATCTCATGAGGTTCACATGGGCCTACTTCTCAAGCTTGTCCAGGTCCCTCTGAATGGCATCCTGTCCCTCAGGCATGTCGACCGCACCATTCAGCTTGGTGTCATCTGCAAACTTGCTGAGGGTGCACTCAATCCCACTATCTATGTCACTGATGAAGATATTAAATAGTACTGGTCCCAGTACGGACCCCTGAGGGACACCAGTTGTCACTGATCTCCATCTGGACACTGAGCCATTGACCAATACCCTCTGGATGCGACCACCCAGCCAAGTCCTTATCCACCAAACAGTCCATCCATCAAATCCGCATGTCTCCAATTTAGAGAGAAGGATGATGGGGGGTACTGTGTCAAAGGCCTTACAGAAGTCCCGATAGATGACATCTGTAACTCTTCCCTTGTCCACTGATGTAGTCACTCCATCACAGAAGGCCACTAGGTTGGTCAGGCAGGACTTGCCCTTGGTGAAGCCATGCTGGCTGTCTCGAATCACCTCCCTGTCCTCCATGTGCTTCAGCATAGCTTCCAGGAGGATCTGTTCCATGATCTTCACAGGCATAGAGGTGAGGCTGACAGGTCGGTAGTTCCCAGAGTCCCCCTTTCTACCCTTTTTAAAAATGGGTGCAATGTTTCCCTTTTTCCAGTCTCCAGGGACTTCACCTGACTGCTGTGAATTTTCAGATATCATGGAGAATGGCTTGGTAACTACATCAGCCAATTCCTTCAGGACTCTAGGATGCATCTTGTCAGGACCCATAAACTTATGTATGTTCAGGTTCCTCAGGTGATCACAAAATGGATCTCCTTTTACAGTGGGAGGGACTTTGCTCCCCCAGGTCCTGCTGTGAGGTCTATCCATTCAAGAGGTGTGAGAGGAGAAGTTGCCAGTGAAGAATGAGGCAAAATAGTTGTTGAGTACCTCAGCCTTCTCCTCGTCTGTTGTTACCCGTTTTCCAGTCGTGTTCACTGGGGGGATATGCTTTCTTTGACCTTTGTTTTCTGGCTGACATACCTGTAGAAGCCCTTCTTATTATTTGCATCCCTTGCCAAGTTCAGCTCCAGCCACGCCTTGGCCTTTCTGACCCCATCCCTATACAACTGGGCAGCGTCCCTGTGCTCTTCCCAGAATACTCATACAGGTATCCATTGCCTGTGCATTTCCTTCTTGCCCTTTACCTTAACCAGCAAGTCTCGACTCATCCATGCTGGTCTCTTGCCTTCCTTTCCTGATTTCTTACACCTGGGGATCGAGAGCTCTTGCACTCTGTGAAAAGCATCCTTAAAGATCTCCCAGGTCTGTTCTGCTCCCTTGTCTCTGGGGGCAGTTTCCCAGGGGGTCCCATTGACTAACTCCTTGAACAGCTGTAAGTTTGCTTTTCTAAAATTCAGGGTCGTGACTTTTCTCCTGTCCCATATCCCTCAGGACTGTGAACTCCACCAGTGCGTGATCACTGCAGCCAAGCTGCCTCCAATCTTGACGTCTCTGATCAGCTCACTTGGTGACTATCAGGTCCAGTATCGCATCCCCTCTGGTAGGACTGTCTATTTCCTGGCTTAAGAAGTTATCCTCAATGCACTCCAGGAGTCTTCTGGATTGCCTACAGCTCATCGTGCTACTCTTCCAGCAGATGGCAGGGTGGTTGAAGTCCCCCAGCAGGGTGAGAGCCTGCAAGTGCGATGCCTCCTGTAGCTGAAATAAGAAGGCTTGATCAGGCGGCCTGTACTAAGCACCAACCACAAGGTTCCCTTTGTTGCCTCAGTCTCTAATTCTTACCCATAAGCTTTCAACCTGCTCGTGGCTATTCTTGAGAGAGAGCTCTTCACAATCTATCCATTTCTTGATGTAGAGGGCAACCCCTCTGTCCCTCCTTCCTCACCTGTCCCTTCTGAACAGCCTGTAGCCATCGATAACAGCACTCCTGTCATGGGATTTGTCCCACCAAGTTTCAGTAATGGCAACTAGGTTGTAGCTTTCTAGCAGCACAGTGGCTTCCACCTCCTCCTGTTTGTTGCCCATGCTGCGTGCATTGGTGTAGAGGCACTTCAGCTGGGCTGTTGGCTGTGTCACCTTCTTAGAGGAACACACCTTAATTCCTTTGAGGTATTTCACCGGTGTTCCCCTGTTGGCTCCTATTCCCTCAGGAGCCCCTGACTCATCTCTGTAAGAATTCAGGTGTGCTGCAGCGTACCCAGCACATCTCAGAGCAACAGGCTGAGGGCCCTCGCTAGCACCCCGTCCCTCTAACCTTGGCGTGTCGACCCACAGCTTGTCCCTCAGCTGTCATATTATCCCCCTCCCCCTTCAAGTCTAGTTTAAAGCTCTGTCGATGACCTCCACTAGCTCATGAGCAAAGACTCTCTTCCCCCTTTGAGAAAGGTGAATCCCATCCGACGCCAGCAGGCCTGGTACTGTGTAGACCATCCCATTATCAAAACCGCCAAAACTGTGGCGGTGACACCAGCCACAGAGCCATATTCTTCCTTTATGAATAATACCTAAGTGTTACATGCCTTCTTCTGAGAAAGCAGCACTGGTCCCATAAATAAATATGAGACTGCTGCACAAGAGGAAAGGCTCCTCTTGGCCCTGTACCACAGGTAGCACAATTTCTGCATTGGGAAGTTTATATTGGACAGAAAATAAATATCACAAAGACTAGCGAATTAACATGTACTTTTTTTCTTATTTCTGGTAGAATGATTCTCACCAAACTCAGCAGTAAACAATGCATATATGTAAAATAAATTAATTAAAAGCTGGGGCAAAGGAGACTATCAGTTTTAATCATATTTTGCAGTGTAGTGTTATTCCAGCATTAAAAGTAGTAAGAAATAGAAATTAAGGTTTATGCTTAAAGTCAGAGGCTTAGAGTATTAGGCCACGTTTCCACGTCTACCATAATATTTTTAGTCTCAGTATAACGTTTTTTTCTGTGATTTCAGGGTGTATGAACTGATTAATTCTGTAGAACAGAAAATCTGAGACTTAACTTTGTTGTAATAGCATTAAATTCTTTACTAAACATACAAATCAGGAATATATCTTCTTTTTAATACTAGTGATTATGCTTATGAGTACTGAAAATTTCTAGTGTCAGTGAAGAATATGGAGCATGACTATATCCTCACACCAAGATATTTGCAGTCAAAAAAAAGAAAAAAAGTAAAATACTTCCACTATTGGCAGGACAGGTAGATCTACATACAGCTAAGTGTGTCAAAAAATAGAACTTGGCAGTATTTTGGTTGTTTTTAACTTCTTTAAGCTTATATACTGCAGAATATTATTTTCTATTACCTCAGAATGGATTTTTTTTCTTTTTTACAAAATTATCCCCTTTTTGAGAATAAGACCAAGAAAAATCACACCGGACGCTAAAAAAGTTTTGATGACTCGTTTTGTCAGCAACACTTTGCATTGGTGACTTAGTATTCAACAGGAAACTGGCTTCTGCTTTGGAGTTATGCCTTTACCATCTAAATGGCATCTTGCCCTCACTGACCCAGGAGACTCAAGAGGGGCTCTCTCATGCCTTAATGGAATTCCTGAAGAAGGAATTGGGTGCTGATGGACAGCAGAACTGGAACGAGGAAAGAAAGAACAGATCAGAAGAGCGACCAGGATGGGATAACTGCAGACAGAAAGGGATGAGGCCAGGACTGGAGTAGAAGTCCTCCATACTGCTTCTTCATCCTGGTCTCAGTTCTGTGTTATCTGGAAGAGAGATTGCATCAGCAATAGCCTGCTTAAGAGCACAACTCTGTTTAATGCCCTGACCATCGTCAATCCTGTTCACTGAATGAATCAAGGTCTTGGAGAAAAAATAACCCATTAACCTGGAATGCATTTTGCATTATGACATGGATGCTGTAGGATAGTGAATTCAGATTGCAGAAGGAAAGTTCTAATTGTTCATAATTTGTAAGTACTTAACTTCACAGACAATGCTATTTTAATGGGGGTTATCTTGAGCTACTTTCATGCAGCAGTTTTGAAAACCTACATCTGCCGAAACAAAAATCCATCAGGTGGAACATGAGTTGTGCCATCAGCAATCTTTGGCCCATTAGATGCACACCACAGACCTGACACTAGAATTAACAGGTTAAATTGTCCAGGATTAGTGGGTTATTCTGCAGAAGGAACAGCATTTTAAAGGGCTGCAATATATTTTTTGGCTAACAGGTTTCATGCTATTTACAGGGGATAGAAAAACGCAAAGACAAAAGGCACAGAAATACCAAGTTCCTTTTTTGCAGATACCTTTCTGCTCTATAATCTACTACATCCCACTTTGTTTTGCTTTCATCTAATCTTACTCATTCTGGCTTCAAGTTTTTTTCATTCCTCTTTTATGCATGCCTCTAAACAGCTGTCTATCTCTTAATCTGTAGACTTTCACCTTCTCTGCTGCTGCCTAATTGCCTTATAAACTCAGAAAGCAACTCCTTTGCATCTCTGACTGATATCTTCTTCCAAAGTCTGCATATCCCTATCCAACCTTCTTCCTCTTCAGCTTGTTTTCTGTCTGGCTTCTATAATGTTGTTTTGTTTCCATATTCCTCGTAGTGGGTTCCATTTTGACCACTTCTTTTTGTCTGGCTTATACAGGGAGAAGCATCTGACAGCATGGGATAGACATCCAGCATTCACTTTCAGTTCCTGGCTCTAGAAATGCAAACGGAGAAGCGTTGCTTGGCCCAAGACTTGAATATACTCTTTATTGAGACACGCCTCAGTTCTGAAAAGTTGGTTAGCTAGTTAGTTAGACAGCTCTAACTTCAGTCATCTTTAAGAAGTGTCCACTGAGCATATGCTGATTGTGGCTGCTTCTGAAAGCTTATAAATTGCCACTGCTTGCAAAAAATGATAGATTCCTTCTCTAAATCCTACGTGACTAGAGCTTCTTCTCAGCAGACAGGTTATAAACTTTATTGGGGGGCAGGGGGAGGAAGGGGCCGGGCCAGGCCGGGGCAGACAGACAGTACTTTCTATACTTTTTTCTCAGAAATTGGGTCTTCCCAAAAAATAAATCTGAGAGTGCATGTCACCTTGAATGGTTAAAGCAATTATAGAAATCTTGTAGCACAGATTACAGGGCAAATTTATGTACAGGATAAAACTGTATTTAAAAACGGATAAATCACGAATCTTTTTCTCAATAATTTATTTTTGGCTTCCTAAAACCTTTTAAAAAACAAGGGTGTAGTACATGCACATATGAGTGTTTGTGGCCTGATAATGAACTTTTGCCTGTGTTTGCAGTGTGGTCTGGAGTGTATGTTTATCTTTGCTTTGGCTTACTGTGTACTGTGTAAACAAATACACTTTTACTCCTTTAAAAAAATTGTTCTGAGAACTGTTACATTCTCACCTTTGTGACTGAACTTTGTCTTCTTGAGGCGTGGATGCAGTGTCATGTTATTCTTCATGACAGGCTATGCAGTACCAAAGAATAAAAAACCAAAACAGCTTAACAGCAGTGTCTGCAGTCAGCTCTGACCGCAGGGGAAAGCCGCTCCGAGCGGAGAGCTCCTGTGGCGGCCTGTGCCCGGGCCACTGTCGGAGCAGCCCTGCGCAGTCCTTTTGAAGTACAAAGCCCTGATGGCACGGCA